>NC_090231.1:14111975-14219475 GCF_024489055.1 Chanodichthys erythropterus | reverse complement strand
AGAGTGGGTTGAGTAGGACCAATTACACTTATGTATGCTAAAAAGGAAACATCTAAATGCATCTTGAATGATACAAGCTAGTGGTACATCAGAAGTGGAGGTTATATCAGGATGACTGGATAAAGAAAGATTGAAACCAAAACACACACACACACACACACACACACACACACTAACAAGCACAAACTGGACGAAACATCTTTAATTTCACAGCTTACCTCAGAAGACTTGTACAACGTCAGCCATAACAAACTAAAATACAACCATCCGTGTTTACAAAGCACATTAAGGAGATGAGTTGTTGTTTCTGTCTCTACTGGACAGTATGGTGAAATGACAGGAATAAAACATTCAGAGCTTTTCTTTCTTGTATCTACAGCACTAGTTTACAGCACTAACACTCTCATAAAAAAGGTACAAAAGCTGTCTCTAGGGCGGTAGCCTTTAAAAATGCACACCATTGTACCTTATTTACTCATAAAGGGTGCATATTAGCACCTTAACAATACATATTAGTACCTAAATGGTACATATTAGAACCTTCTGAAAAGGTATCTTAGTGACAGCTTTGAACAGTAACAGAGTGAACAAAACAAATTACACATAAGAGTTCAATGAAATGGTTTAACTTTATCTAATATCGAGAATGAGGGGCAAAACAGAGCACAAGTAAAACTAAAGATTTGTTAAGGTATGAAATAATATTGGACTGTGTAACATTAATCAGTAGCATGTTTAAATTTTAATAGGCAAATACTTAATCTATTAATGGATCATTATTAAAGTGATTATTATGTTTCTAGCATGTTATATGTTTGGCAACGGTTCTTTTAACCCTTAAAGATGGAGTGTGTAGCTTTTCATTTCTTCAACAACCATGTAGGGAGACACATCATGGCCATATTCCAGGATGACAATGTCAAGATTCACCAGGGTTAAAACTGTGAAAGAATGGTTCAGAGAGCATGAAGAATCATTTTCACACATGAATTGGCACCTCTGAGTCCAGACCTTAATTTCATTGAAAGACTTTGGGATGTGCTGGAGGAGACTTTACAGAGTGCTCACCTCTTGCATTGTCAATACAAGACCTTGACCAAAAATTGATGCACGACGGAAAAACGGTCCGTGCGCCAGGGCGCATTTTTGAAATGGGTTGTCCCTATTCTCTTAATGAGTAATGGGCGTAACGTTCAATAAACCAATCAGAGTGTCATCTCCCATTCCCTTTAAGAGTGAGATGCGCTCGTGCCATGGCGGATTGCTATTTACATGGCAGAATTTGTTGGCGGAAAAGCTGAACGCTTTTCAAGCGAAGAAACCGATCTGCTCGTGCGTGAAGTTAAAGCGGGCTTGCAAATGCAGGCTTTCAAATAGCTCCGCGCAATGAGTCAGTTAATATATATGTGTGTGTATTGGCACGATTGTTCAATTAATTAGCCAATTTCGTTCATCATTATAAGTAGCATTATAAGTAGCCTAATTCTAATACACGCAATGACTATTCATCATTACATTTTTATATTTATGTAGCCTACACAATAATATTCTTTTACACTGTAATCCTTTCGTTTTTAATATTTGGCATGTTTGTGTGATGCGCATCCCTGTTTGTAATAAGCAAAGTCAACGCACACTGTGGACGCGCCCAGAGGCGCAGTTTCTACCAACACACTCTAACAAAAAAATATTGCGGCATTGACTTTAGACTTTAGACCAGGTTTGAGTTGGTCTATGGCGCAGTCTATTTTCAGCTCCTTAAAATAGCAATGCGCCGGCAATGCGCCAGAACACACCTCTTTTTAGACCAGCATGCTCATGGGTGCACTAACTGGCGCAAATACATTTACTAATTTAAGGACGTGGCGCTGAACGGGAAAACGCAAACTGCGCCGGACGCAAACTAGCAAACATGCTTGCGCTGCGCCTTGCATCGCATTGCGCCGGGTGTATTATAGGGCCCATTGTTGTTTATGAATTGAAAAGCTACACACTCCATCTTTTAGTGTTAAAAGAACCGTTGCTAAACATATAACATGCTAGAAACATAATAACCACTGTAATAATGATCCATCCACAGACTCTTAAGTATTTGCCTATTAAAATCCAAACAGTGACTTTTTTTTGGCCGGGCAGTGTATTTCCACAGCATGGAGGTATGATTGTACGGATTTGTGAATGAACCACTTTAAAATCTTCCTGGTCATCTGACATTTATTATGACATCTGTGCAAACATTACAATACTCGTGATAACTTTCGTTAACTCTACAGTAAGTAAATCCAGCTAATTACTCTTCAACAGCGATGCCTTTCTCTGGTGCATAAGGTCTATAGAGAGGTTGCTAAATATTACACCAAGTAGAAAAAGTCTTCTGGCTTTATGGGTTTTTGAAGGAGAAGGGAGGTGATATAAATGTTTAAATGAACTATAGCAGCTGGTAAGGGAAGTGCCTAGCGGTCTGTATAAAACAGCACAAGTGGGACACTGATAATTGAACAAGAAGGTTAAAGCAGTATTATGAGACATGTCACTGTGTTAAAGCATCACATGATGATGTGTGATAAAGTTCACATTCACAAAACAGTTTGAGAAACTAAATGTAAATGAAAACATGTTTTCACAACCATGATATAATTTAGCATAAAATAAATAACAACAAAAAAAAACAAACAAACAAAAAAATCAAATAAATGATGACTATTAATAATATTATTATTATTCCCAGTGTGTTTTCTTTGTAATACCCATCTTGGAACTACAGTTGTTGAATTACTAATAGTAACTAAACTGGCATATTCACACAGAACTGTTTATTTATGTGCACTGAAATGTAAAGTGAATAAAGTTAAAGCAAAGTAAAGTTATTAAATGTGTGTGGAAGTTTAATGTGTTCTCTAACTTTCTACAAAAATAACCCACAGGTTTTTTGAGGTGGATTTTAAGTATAAACACAGACTACTCATTAAATATTAAGCAATCCCATTAAAAGCACAGATGACAGGTAAAGTGTCTATTGTTGCAGCAGTTATGCAGAGCTTAGAGCCTAGAGAAACCTTGTGAAGGTTTAAGACAGAAAAAGAAAAAAAACAACATACACAGAGTATTTATAGTGTGCGTGTATACAAGACGTTTCTTCAGCACCAAATCATCATTATATTATATTATATTATATTATATTATATTATATTATATTATATTATATTATATTATATTATATTATATTATATTATATTATATTATAATGATTGGATATTTGATGGTCCACTTTAGACATTCTACTAACTATAAGTAACATTGCAACCAGTGTTGGGTAAGTTACTCTAAAAAAAGTAATTAATTATTAGCTACTAATTACATCTTCAACAGTGTAATTAGATTACTGTTCTACTGTAAGTACTCTCTCTAAAAAGTACTGGATTACTATTTACTTTCTAAATCCCATATCAACCTCGACCAGTTGAACAATACAAGGAGACATGAAACGTCTCGGATAATTCCCAACACATAGAAACTCTTACACCTAGATATTATCACACAGAGACATAGAGACTGTGTCTGTACCCCAAACTAGTAAAAACAAAAAACTTCCAAACCCATTTAAGTGTAAAAATTTAATTGATGTTCAACAAAAAAAAATAGAGATAATTCTGATAAACAAATGATAAAGCTTGGGTTGTTGATTAGATCCCTTGTTTATTAGATCCCTTTCTTCAAAAGCACTTATTGTAAATGATATTATCACAGACAATAATCTAGATTTGCTGTGTTTGACAGAAACTTGGCTGAAACCGGAAGATTACATTACTTTAAATGAGTCTAGCCCTCAAGGTTACGATTATCGACACAATCCTCGTCAGAAAGGCAAAGGGGGAGGTGTTGCTATAATTTATAGTAATATTTGCAGTATTACTCAAAAGTCTTTCAAATAAAATTCCTTCGAAGTGATGGTACTTTATGTAACGTTATGTAAGTTTGTGCTAGCTACTGTATACAGGCCACCAGGACACCATACAGACTTTGTTGATTTTCTATCGGAGTTAGTACTAGCTTCGGATGTAGTCCTTTTTGTTAGTGATTTTAATAACCATGTAGATAATGAAAAAGATGCATTGGGATTAGCATTTACAGACATTATTGGAGTTAGACAACATGTGTCAGAACCCACTCATTGTCATAATCATACTTTAGATCTAATATTGTCACATGGAATCGATATTGATGCCGTTGAAATTCTGCAGCAGAGTGACGACATCTCATATCATTATCCAGTCTCGTGTATAGTACATTTAGTCAAGGCTGCTAAACTGCCTCCCTGCCATAAATATGGTAGAACCATCAGTTCTACCACTAAAGATCACTTTATAAATAATCTTCCTGATCAGTTTCATCGCCATACCAGACAGCTTAGAAGACCTCGATGTCGCAACAGAAACTATTGCCTCTGTCTTTTCTAGCACATTAGAGTCAGTTGCTCCTATGGGCTTAAAAAAGATTAAGGAAATTAATCCAACGCCGTGGTACAACGAGCACACTCGGGCTCTTAAGAAAGCTGCCAGAAAAATGGAGCGCAGCTGGAAGATAACAAAACTAGAAGTTTTTCGCATTTTGTGGAGAGAGAGAATGATTGAGTACAGAAAGGCCTTAAAAACTGATAGATCTGCCTATTTTTCAAATCTTTTAGAAGAAAATAAACACAAACCTAGGTATTTATTTGATACAGTGGCTAAATTAACAAGAAATAAAGCTTCAACTTCTGATGTTTCCAAACAGCAGAGCAGTAATGATTTTATGAACTTTGCTTGCAAGATTGACAATATTAGAGAGAAAATTATAACTATGCAACCATCTACAACAGTATCACATCAGATACTGTAGTGTCCCAGAACATTGTAGTGTCCCTGATGAAAAATTCAATTCATTAACTGCTTTAGGAGAGGAAGAATTGTCTAAACTTGTTAGATCATCAAAATCAACAACATGTACATTGGTGTGAAAAAGTGTTTGCCCCCTTCCTGATTTTTTTTATTTTTTTGCATGTTTGTCACACATTAATGTTTCAGATCATCAAACAAATTTAAATATTAATCAAAGATAACACAAGTAAACACAACATGCAGTTTTTAAATGAAGGTTTTTATTATGAAGGGAAAACAAAATCCAAACCCACATGGCTCTGTGTGGCCGGCCGAACAAAATTACCCCAAGAGTGCAGCGACGACTCATCCAAGAGGTCACAAAAGACCCCACAACAACATCTAAAGAACTGCGGGCCTCACTTGCCTCAGTTAAGGTCAGTGTTCATGACTCCAACAATAAGAAAGAGACTGGGCAAAAAATGGCCTGCATGGCAGAGTTCCAAGACGAAAACCACTGCTGAGCAAAAAGAACAAAGGCTTGTCTCAGTTTTGCCAGAAAATATCTTGATGATACCCCCAAGACTTTTGGGAAAATACTCTGTGGACTGGCGAGACAAAAGTTGAACTTTTTGAAAGTGTCCCATTACGTCTGGTGTAAAAGAAACACAGCATTTCAGAAAAAGAACATCATACCAACAGTAATATATGGTGGAGGTAGTGTGATGGTCTGGGGCTGTTTTGCTGCTTCAGGACCTGGAAGACTTTGATCTTCTGTGATAAATGGAACCATGAATTCTGCTGTCTACCAAAAAATCCTGAAGGGCAATGTTTGGCCATCTGTTCGTGACCTCAAACTGAAGCGAACTTGGTTTCTGCAGCAGGACAATGATCCAAAACACACCAGCAAGTCCACCTCTGAATGGCTAAAGAAAAACAAAATGAAGACTTTGGAGTGGCCTAGTCAAATTCCTGACCTCAATCCTATTGAGATGCTGTATCATGACCTTAAAAAGGTGGTTCATGCTCGAAAACCATCCAATGTGGCTGAATTACAACAATTCTGCAAAGATGAGTGGGCCAAAATCCCTCCATAGCGCTGTAACAGACTCATTGCAAGTTGCTAAGGGTGGCCCAACCAGTTATTAGGTTTAGGGGGCAAGCACTTTTTCACACAGGGCCATGTGGGTTTGGATTTGGACCTTCATTTAAAAACTGCATGTTGTGTTTACTTGTTTTATCTTTGATTAATATTTAAATTTGTTTGATTATCTGAAACATTAAAGTGTGACAAACATGCAAAAAAATAAAACAATCAGTAAGGGAGCAAATGTTAGACCCTATACCGACTAAGCTATTGAAAGAGATGCTTCCAGAGGTCATAGATCCTCTTCTTAGTATCGTTAATTCGTCTTTATCACTAGAACACAACTTGATCCTACAGAGGATCAATTACCGGCCGATCTCAAATCTCAGTTTTCTGTCAAAAATACTAGAAAAGGCAGTATCATCACAACTATGTTTCTTTTTAGAAAGAAATAGTATCTGTGAGGATTTCCAGTCAGGATTTAGACCGTAACATAGTACTGAGACTGCTCTCATTAGAGCTACTAATGATTTGCTCTTATCATCAGGTCGTGGTTGTATCTCTCTATTAATGTTACTGGATCTTAGTGCTGCATTTGACACTATCGATCACAGCATTTTTTTAAATAGACTTGAAAATTATGTTGGCATTAGTGGAATTGCATTGTCATGGTTCAAATCATACTTATCTGTCCGTTATCAGTTTGTAGTAGTAAATGAAGAGATGTAATATCGATCACGTTCAATATGGAGTATCGCAAGGCTCGGTACTAGGACGGATGCTTTTCACTCTGTACATGCTACCCTTGAGAGATATCATTAGGAAGCATGGTATTAGTTTTCACTGTTACGCTGATGATACTCAGCTCTATATTTCTTCTCGCCCTGACGAAACTTACCAATTCACAAAATTAACGGAATGCATAGCTGATATAACAAATTTAATGACCAGTAATTTCCTACTACTAAATTCAGAAAAAACAGAGATTCTAATTTTTGGACCAAAAACCTCTTTACGTATTAACCTAGAATACTGTCTAACATTTGATGGCTACTCTGTTAAGTCTTCGTCGTTAGGAACCTGGGTGTGCTCTTTGATACCAATCTTTCATTTGAAGGCCATGTTACTAGCATCTGTAAAACCACATTCTTCCATCTTAAAAATATACAGTATCTAAACTACGACATATGCTCTCAGTGACAAATGCAGAACAGTTAGTTCATGTGTTCATGACCTCAAGGCTAGATTACTGTAACGCTCTACTGGGTGGTTGTTCCACTCGCTTGATAAATAAACTACAGCTTGTACAAAATGCAGCAGCTAGAGTTCTTACTAGAACTAGGAAGAATGACCATATTAGCCAAGTTCTGTCAACACTGCATTGGCTTCCTGTTAAACATTGTATAGATTTTAAAATCTTGCTAATTACTTACATAGCACTAAATGGTTTAGCTCCCCAGTACCTAAGTGAGCTCTTAATGCATTATAGTCCTTCACGTCTATTGCGATCTCAGAATTCAGGCCAGCTGATAATACCTAGAATATCAAAATCAACCACAGGCGGTAGATCATTCTCCTATTTGGCACCTAAATTCTGGAACAATCTTCCTAGCATTGTTCGGGAAGCAGACACACTCTGTCAGTTTAAATTTAGACTAAAAATGCATCTCTTTAGCCTGGCATACACATAACACATTATTCATTTATATTTTCAAATCTTTTAAAGGATTTTTAAGCTGCATAAATTAGGTCAGACCGGAACCGGGAACACGTCTTATAACACTAGATGTACTCATTACATTAGAAGAAGAATGGCATCTACGCTAATTTTAGTATCTCTGTTTATCCTGAGGTTTACCGTAGTCAACTGGATCCAGACCGTATCCAGGTGAGATCGAGGACCTGCACCTTGACAAGACCACAACGCAGCCCTGAAGTATCAGCAGAGTGTGAGTCAACTAGATCATCCATTGTGAAGGCCTCATCGACACAACAACCAGTGGCACAGTTCCTCAACAAACCATCCATACCGGTGTAATGAATATGATCCTCGACTTGATGGAACTGGAATAAATACTCTGAATGTTGCGATCCCATCGGACTTATGACAGCTACCTGAATCATAATAAAGCACTGTTCGCCAGAGGAGAACTGGCCCCCCGACTAAGCCTGGTTTCTCCCAAGGTTTTTTTTCTCCATTTTAACACCTGTTTGCCACCTGATGCCACCTGTTGGAGTTTGGGTTCCTTGCCGCTGTCGCCTTTGGCTTGCTTAGTTGGGGACACTTGACATTTGATATTCAACAGTGTTTTGATCTACAACTTTTTTGATCGCCACAAGCTCCAAAAATGGCAACAAAAACAAACTGGTGCAGCCTGGACCACGAATCATAATAAATACGCTCCAGCCAATAACCGACAAGAATGATTTTAAATGCGCGTTCATGACTGTCTCAGGAAGCCCGGATGGGAGGGGAGGAGGAGGCGGAGGGAGGGTCTAGCTAGCCTCTGTTTTGTTTGACAACACTTTGAACGTCAACAGGAAGTTACTCCGCTCAGGATCACATAGAGAACCTTTAATCAGACATAAACTAAAAGATAATCAGTAAACAAAGAATTCAGAACTAAAAAGAGTAGGTAAAATAGGAACTCAAAACAAACATGATTGTGACACCAAAATCTGATCGTAAATCCACTATTGTTTTATACAGATTGGTAGTCTATCCAGTAATTTAATGCAATTACTGTACATCAGAAATAACTAATTAAATTACAGAAAAATTAAGAGTAATCCATTTACTTTTTAAGGGAAAAGTAATTAAATTACAGTAATAGGATTACTTAGATTACACTCAACAATGACTAAAACTACATGTCAACTACCTCTCATTAGAGTATTATTAGACTAGACTGTTTGTACCCTGTTAGGTTAGGGTTTGGGTTAGTGGAATAGATCAAAATGAAGTGTTAGCAGATATTAATCAGACCGTCTAATACTCTAATGAGAGTTAGCTAACATGTAATTGCAAAGTTAGTTATAGTTAGTCGAATGTCTAAAGTGGACCATCAAAATAAAGTGTTACTGAATCATAGGCGCCGATTTATATTTCTGCCGGTGGGTGCCCAGTAAGTTTTTTTTTTTTTTTTTTAAAGATGTTATAGTTTCATTCTTACAGCTACATTACAATATAAGTATCGTACTACTATTATAGACAAATCCAACATACAGATACAATGTGTTCGTGCTGCCCATTGGTCTGGTGGTAGAGTTTTCGTTAATAGAGGCAGAAATTCACCCGTACTTTAATTATCAGCGGTTCGAATCCGCCCTCACATAGTTTTTTTTTCTCATTAAGATCAAATAAGTTTATGATTGTATATCAATACCAGGGAACGTCAACTGGATGTTTCATTTGAATTGACCCAAAACAAGCACATTCTTTTCATGAGTGTTGTCGTGCTCTCGCTGAAATCTGATGATCAGACAGTAACGTTAACGTTACCTAAAGGTAGCCTACACTGTGTTATTTCGTCAGTCAGTCATGAAAGTCAGGTGTTTAAAAGCTTCTGTGAACTTTAAATCCAGGAAAGAAGACCATTTTAGGGACAGGACAGTTTTGAGTTCTGATTCTGAATCTGAGCGAGCGAGCGCTTTTGCCTTTAAAATAACGTCATTGAAACGGACTTAAATAAACTATATATAAGGATCGTTTCTGATCACAATCTGCATTGTAAAAAGCGCTATATAAATAAAGGTGACTTGACTTGATAGCTGCAAACGATTTTTTTTTTCTTGTTAAAATCCATGGATAATATCTCGTAATTTTCCGTGGGTGCTCGACCATTTCGCACCCACGGGATCGGCGCCTATGTACTGAATCATTTCTGAAGGATCATTGTAAAAACTTAAAACTTAGAAAAAAAAAAAAACTTAAACTAAGAAATGAAAGTTCACCTGCTGCCTTAAAAATCTGAGTTAACTCAACAAAACATAAGTTAACTCGATTTGAAGATAACCTTTGTTTCAACTCACACATAGTCAAGACAATTTTAAATTGGTTTAACTTAAAGTAATCCATTGTCTTGACTATTTGTGAGTTGAAACAAAGGTTATCTTCAAGTTGAGTTAACTCACATTTTTAAAGGGTTAGTTCACCCAAAACTGAAAATAAATGTCATTTATTACTCAGCCTCATGCCGTTAGACCTTCGTTCTTCTTCAGAACACAAATCCGATGGCTCAGTGAGGCCTGCATAGCCAGCAATGACATTTCCTCTCTCAAGATCCATTAATGTACTAAAAACATATTTAAATCAGTTCATGTTAGTACAGTGGTTCAATATTAATATTATAAAGCGACAAGATTATTTTTGGTGCACCAAAAAACGGAGCGTTATGAAACCACCAAACTGTTGAAATCACGAGACTTTGGCGCTCCGAACTGCTGATTCGATAAGCTGATTCATAACACTCCGAAGCTTCATGAAGCAGTGTTTTGAAATCATCACTATATGTTGTTTTTTTTTTTTTTTTTTTTTTTTTTTTGGCACACCAAAAATATTCTCGTCGCTTTATAATATTATCAGATTTCAACAAAAATATCTTAATTTGTGTTCTGAAGATGAACGAAGGTCTTATGGGTGTGGAACGGTATGAGGTGAGTAATAAATTAAAATAAATAATATTTCATTTTAGTATTTTGTATTTTATCATTACTGTTTTACTGTTGTGATTAAATAAATGCAGCCTTAGTAAGCATAAGAGACTTCTTTAAAAAACATAAAACAATCTTACCGAAGCCAAATTTTGAACATTAGTGGTACAGTGGTTTTAATCATTTTCTTCTCAATCTCTTTTTCTTTGTCACTCTCTTTTCACACGTTCACTTTGCGTGACTCCCATTTCCTCTCAGCACTCCCTATGTAAAACACTGCAGAAATAGTTTGATCTGTCTCTCTCAGTCTTTCTCTCTGCAGGTCTCTATTTGCTAGTGTCCATTGATCAGTTCTGAAGGTGAGGCCCTGAGGGGCCAAACCACAGTTTTAACATTCAGCTACATGGCACAGTGTCTGGCTGCCAACAGACAAATCACTGCTCACAGAAGCAGGGAACGAAATATGTGTGCGCTTTTGCATTAAAGGCTCCACACAAAGCAAAGAGGCGGCAAATAACGATATTCACAGATTAAACCCGCATATTCCTCCGCGATAAGCCACATTTCCTTCATCTCCTTTGACTCAGTTGATTCGGGGTGTGTAGGAAATTCTCTGCAGATCCGTCTTTGTCAGCCTCTTTAGTAGCGCTGCCTTGACACGCTTTGAAAGCCACACACAGAGCAGCAGTGATACACAAGCCCTCTCTGTCTTCCGTCTGCACTGCATAACCATAAAACCCATCTCCGGGGACAGAGGGTGTGAAGGGCACTCCTGATGGGTGATATTGATGTGCGTTTGAGTGCCTGCGCTCAGGGATGCCATTCTGCCAAGAGCCCAGTCTTCAACAAAAGTTACACAGACACATTGGCTGGTTAGAGATCTCCTTTTGCTCTCTATGCCTCACTTTGCCTATCGCTCTTATAAGCCCCGTCAGGGTGAGTTATGTGGTTTTGCATCTCTCTGAATAACACCATACATCAACCAATCAGCTGGAGATGGAGTCGTCGCCTTCCCGAGGGGGAGAGAAAAGTGAACGAGTGTAACGAAGGGAGAACAAGAGAGCGGGCAAAAGTTATGGCACAGTTATTTTTATAGGAAGACATTCACACGCTAAATAAAAGGGGAAGACTCTCATACTTCACGCAAAGCATCGATAAAGCTTTCAGGCACAACAGATCCTATAACAAAAGTCTGGCTCCTCCACTGCCATATCTCATTCTGAGAAAGAAAGGGAGAGGGAAGAGAGAGACAAAGAGAGATACAAATAAAACTTGAGGCTTCAATTATTTTGTAGCATGTGAGCACATTAAAGAGGTCATATAATGTAGATCTTTTTTCTTCAAGTCCACTTACAATATATGAAAAGCTTTTATGTGGCAAAAAATAATCATATTGTATGATTTTTATGACTATTTTGTTTCTGTTCTATTTTTTTAAATGGTAGTGTTACTGCAAATTTCCATGCTGGTAGAAAAAGAACTTTGTAAACTGTAATATGAAAATGCAGAGCTACTAATGGGTGAATAATTCTGTACTGTGAAATGGTCCAAAGTCATTTACAAATACAGTTCAAAATCAGTCCACTCAACAAAACTAAAAGCACATAAATCAGACCATCTTATAAACATAATTCTGATTCCTCTCAACAGCCTCTTCACATTAAAAACCTGCAGACCTCTTCTTGTTTTGCATAAAACTACAAAAACGTACTTGTCAAGCACAATATTGCCTGTGCCGAGCTAACAGAAGTAGAAGCATATACAAGTGCATGTTTCATATTCAGAGGACGTATTAGGTTAAAGTGCATAAAATTACAGTGGATGTTCCCTGCGGCCTAATGTGACCATGAGTAATGAAGGGGGGGCGGGGCAGTGCGGGCCAAGGCTGTAATGACAATATTTAGCTGGGAAATCAATCACTTGCCTTGGGAACGTCTCTTAATTTTCTTAGCAAACAACTTCAGTTTGTTCGATCTATCTGTCTGTCTATCTGTCTGTCTATCTGTCAGTCTATCCATCTATATATCTGTCCATCCATCCATCCATCCATCCATCCATCCATCCATCATTTATTCATCCGTATCTATCTATCTATCTATCTATCTATCTATCTATCTATCTATCTATCTATCTATCTATCTATCTATCTATCTATCTATCTATCTATCTATCTATCTATCAATCATCCATCTGTCTGTCTGTCTGTCCACCATCATTCTGTCTATCTAGCCATTCGTCCGTCCATCGTTCTATCCATCCATCGTTAGATCTACTATCTATCTGTCTGTCTGTCCATTCATCCATCATTCTATCTAGCCATTCGTCCGTCCATCGTTCTATCCATCCATTGTTAGATAGATAGATCTATCTATCTATCTATCTATCTATCTATCTATCTATCTATCTATCTATCTATCTATCTATCTATCTATCTATCTATCTATCTATCTATCTATCTATCCGTTCGTCTGTCCATCCATCCATCATTCTGTCTATCTAGCCATTTGTCCTTCCATCATTCTATCCATCCATCATTAGATCATTCTATTGCTCTGTCTATCTATCATCTATCTGTCGTTCTATCCATCCAACCATCCATTCATCCATCATTCTATTTTTCTATTCATCCATCGTTTTATCCATCCATCCATTCATCTTTCTACCTTTCATCCATCCGTCCGTCTGTCCATCCATCCATCCATCCATCCATCCATCCATCCATCCATCTAGCCATTCGTCCGTCCATCATTCTATCCATCCATCGTTAGATCATTCTGTTGCTCTATCGTTCTATCTATCTATCCATCCATCCAACCAACCAACCATCCTTCCATCCATCCATCCATCCATTGTTCTATCTAGCCAATTGTTCTATCCATCCATCCATCTTTAGATCATTCTATGCTCTATCGTTCTATAGTTTTATCGTTCCATTTATCTGTCTGTCTATCAATGGATGTGAATGTCAAGAAAATAACACCCTCATACACTCACAGAGGTCAGACAGGAAGGTGCAGTTTGGGATTAATTAAAGTCAGACTAATGGGCCCCTTTTTTTCTTTTGTAAAGCTTAATGATTTGTGTCTGAATGAGCTGGGACATTTCTGAGGCCTGCCAATGGGATGAGAGAATGCAGTGAGGGGAGAGAGATGGAGAAGAAAAGCAGCTGCCACCAGAAAACAAAGTGAGAATAAAAAGAAATAGATGAGAGGATAAGGTGTCCCTTAAAGAAAGAAAGAAAGAAAGAAAGAAAGAAAGAAAGAAAGAAAGAAAGAAAGAAAGAAAGAAAGAAAGAAAGAAAGAAAGAAAGAAAGAAAGAAAGAAAGAAAGAAAGAGCAACTGGCTGCTGCCTACATAGAGTGATAGAGAGTAACAAAAATATGTGTGGAAAACTGTGTCAGAGACTGTTGACACACTGTTACATTCATGCATTATGCACCACTGTATTTATATATAAGCGCCTCCATTGCATTTTTAGCAGAAAGAAAACTGATTCCTAATTCCTTATCCTCACATTCTTTGCCATCAAATTCTCAACATTTCCATTACACAGCCCAATTACTATGGACATCCATCCAACTCCAGAAAAACAAACTAGTGACCAACTTGGTCACCTCCAGTGTTAAAATTACTGTTAGTGCGAAGGGATCTTAACAAAACCAACCCAGTCATCTTTTCAGGCTCTCTTTCAGTTCATCCCAGGGAAAAGGGATCACTGAACATTCCCCTCAGGACACAGCAACCCAGATATCTCCATCTGTCCTTGCAATACTTGTGCTTCATACATTACTTTAAATGCTACAGAAGGTTTACACACCAGAACCCCACTGCTTGTGTAACTGCAAGTGTCTCTCTGAGTATGTGTGTGTGGTCATGCTGGCACACAGCGTGACAGAGACAGATGATGTGATGATAGAGGGCTGGTCTGGTGTGAGTATTTGCGTCAGTGCCTCCTGACCCAAAGCTCTCTTTGCCTTACGCACTCCCACCATGCATTAGTTAATGACCATTATTGCTGCATACACACCTCTCACATCTGAAACAGTCTGATATGTGTATGTGTGTGTGCCCATCACTTTCCATTTTTTCCTCTAATGTTAGATAATTGTGCATGTGTTTGCAAAAGCATGCAGTCCTTACAAACCCCCTCAGTTTTTATAGTTTGAATGCAACTTCCAAATAAAATTATATGAATCTTTAATAATTCATTTGCACAATTGTTGTTGATAAAAACTGTTTGTCTAAAGTCTTTATACACACTACCTTTCAAAAGTTTAAGGTCATTAAGATTTTAATCTTCTATTTACACCAAGGATGCATTTATTCTATCAAAAATATGGTACAAACACTATTTTATTTTAAGTATTACATTTTAAAACTTAATTTATTCCTGTGATGTCAAATATGGATTTTCTGCATTACTGTCACATGATCCTTCGGAAATCATTCTAATATGCTGATTTGGCGCTCAAGAAACACTTCTGATTATTATCAGTGTTGAAAACAGTTGTGCTGCTTCATATTTTTGTGGCTTTTTCAGGACTTTTTGATGAATAGAAGTTCAAAAGAACAGCATTTATTTGAAATCAAAATCTGTTGTACCATTATAAAAGTCTTTTATAAATGTAAATGACATTATAAATGCTACTTTCAACAAATTCAATGTATCCTTGCAGAATAAAAATAAGAATTTCTTTAAGAAAAAAACTGACCCTAAACTTTTGACCAGTAGTTTATGGTCAATATTTTATCATATATTATATTATATAATATAATTGGCCATATAAAAATTGTATTTTTCTGAAAAAATAAAAATTAACAAAAATAAAATCAATTGTTTAAATGCTGCTGTACAAATTCAGTTACCACATCTATAGTATGATGTACATTATGAAAATGCATTATAATTATTGATATTACTGTTATTACATTATCAGTGTCTTCGAGTGATAATATAATGGATTTTTAAATAACAGCAAACTAGATTAAAGATTAAAAATTAAGTATGAACTTCAGCCAATATCTAACCCAACATTAACTGATAACCTAGCGTATATATATATATATATATATATATATAATATATATAAGGTAAACTTTCACTAAAGCCTTCCTTCCGCCAGAAAAAAATAGTCCTTGACCGTGAACAGCAACAGAAGTTACATTATTATGCCATTAGATGGCGGCAAAAACTGTCTTCATGAGTGTGTCAAGCAGTAGCGAAGACTTTGACATTGAAAAGACTGAATTGTTGTGAACACGGAACAAGACGCAACTGACGAATGCTTTGACTAACGCTGTCAGTCATGGGAAAACCCCTTAACTGTTAAAAGGACAAGATAATACATCGGACATTTAAACAGATTATTGTTATGAACACAGGACTGACCTGAAGGAAAATGCTAAATCTGAATGCATGTAATAAACTCGCTCACTCGATCTCTTTCTCACAATACTCTTCTACATAATACAGTAAGCTTCAATGAACAATATCAATTGAGAACATACAGTTTTGTGTAGTGTAGGTGTTGTGTAGTGATATACAGAACCGTTGGGTGAAACGGTCATAGACGTGTTTTATCGTGAATAAAACACAGCTACTGACCATTTAGAATCAAAGACAGGAACTAACCATTTTATAAATATATACACACATATATCTATTTTACCCTTCAAAAAATACTGTAGGTGCATGATGTGCTGCGAGGACCCTTGCTCTATTCTGTCGTGAAGTATTGTTCTATTGTTAACCTCTGAAACACAGACACAGAGACTAAAACAGAGTTTACCTATAGAACAACAGTTGTTCCTGACACTGCCATCCTGCTGTTTTAACCTCAGCCAAAGTGTCGACAAATAGAAAGAGATGAAAAGAGAGAGAAGCAATTAGCCTGTGAGAAATGTGTGTGGCCCTATGTCTGCTTTCTTTCTCTTCCCAGGTCCACCAGCCTCTCTTCTTTCCTGCGCCCTGGCCTCTAGAAAGCGCTGAGCTGGCTCTTTCTCTCACTCTGTCCTTCTCCTCCCTTCTCGCCCATGTTCTTTTGCTCTCTCCCAGCCAGTCAGAGTCACGGCAGTGGGACATGAACACAATGCTAATCAGGTGTTCTTCTTCATCTCTGCCACTCCCGCTCCATCTCGCTCGCGGTGATGTCAGAAGTCATAAAAGCAAGAAAACAGCTGGGCTGCGTATTTGTTCCTCCCTTCACTTTCATTTACTCAGTCCTTCATTCACATACAGCAATACTATTTCAGGTTGACTAACATGTTTACACTCTAATCCAGGGATATACATTTACAAAATCACAGTTTTAAGACCAGATTAGACATTTTCTGAATGTGTGTGGTGCTGCCTGTGCAAAATGTGTGGTTGTTATGGTTTTGCTATGCAGTTTCTTGGTACATTTCTAGGCCTTTCTTTGTAATTAACTGTAAAATATATTAGACATTTTCTGATAAAAAGAAAATTGTTTCTACAACAATTTTAATTTTCGTGTGGTAAAAGAGAGCACTTAGAGGTATTATTCAGTGTTGGGGAAAGTCACTTTTAAAAGTAATGTGTTACAATGTTGTGTTGCCCCCTAAAATTAACTAATTTCACGCTGGTACAGTAGAGGGCGCATCTCAGACAAACTTTTCAGCTGTGCTGCCATTCTGGATTGCAGAAGAATAGCATGCAAGAGAAGAAAGTTCAACACTCTTACTTCAGCGATAGAAAAAAGAAAAGAAAAAGAAATGTTTATCTAACGTTATTTTTGCGGTATAGATGAATTTGATCATCAAAAGTCAGCAGCAAAGACATTGGTTAATAAAGTGAGATTAAATGCATAAAGTATATTTGTGCTATTTAACATAATTATTGCAGGTTTGCATAATATTTTGAAGTTCGTAGTAGTTTGAATTTCACTGTTTTCATTCATTTTGAGGAACACTAAATGTAAAATTTACTCATCTCACTTGCACAAAACAGATTCAGTCTAGAACTACAATAACCATCATGTTTACCCACAGCGCACACAACACCATGAACATGGAGAGCTGGAGAGTCAATAAATGGGAAAACAAAGTAACTTGTTACTTACATTACATATTTGAAAAAGTAACTTGGATATAAATGTAATATATGTATGTTTAAAAGTAACAAGTTACTTTACTAGTTACTTTAAAAAAAAGTATCCGATTAAGTAACTCAAGTTACTTATGCATTACCCCCAACACTGCTTCTGTATATATGTGTCTTATCTTTTAGAGTTCAGATGTGCATAACGTTCCGCTCTAATGATTGTGTGTATGTATTAATTCTGACGTTCTAAATTAGGACTCGCTCACGACATGCTGGGTAGGCAGCCGGAGATGTCAGAATGCAACGACATCAACCCAAGCTGCTGGCATCACTACAGTGACAGACGACACAACATGTTCTGACCCCCATCCCACTGCTTAACCTGAAATGGACAACCATCACTGCAAAAGAACCTAATCACTTGGACCAAGGCCCTGTTTACACTAGTGTGTTTTCTTTTTTAAAACACATGCTACTCCAGAGTTTCCGATCCTCAAAAACAGAGACTTTTGGAAACGCTGCAAACCCTGTTTTAATTTGAAAACTCTGTGATTGCATTCCAGTATAAAACTCTGTCATTCCATTCAATCATTCCAGTTTCACTCCAGTGTTCAGTGTGCACATTACACTACCGGAACACAACAGACCAGTGCCGTCTCTCAAAATGGCTCTGTAACAGACCAGCCTCGACGACCGTGTAAACAATAACACAGAGACAGAGCTGTGAGCTTTTCTGACTTTGTTGTTGTTTTTAGCAGCCACTGTGCAGTTAAACTCTACATTTTATAATACTGCAGCTCCCAACATGCACAGGAGGTAAGATATTATTAGAGTAATCGGAAACTGTTTACACTATGCGCATGCCCAGTGTGCATGAATGGTCATGTAACATGCATTTTTAGTTGTGTAGTGTGAATGCAGTTTCTGAAATGCAGTGGAAACTACAGTATGGACAAGGATTGTTTTCATTTTAAATTGCCATGTTAAAACGAAATCGCACTAAACATGGCCATTGTGTTGACGTGTTCATCAGATATGTCTGTGATTGGCTACAATGATCAACGCACGGGAGCGTTTGAATTTGAAAGCGTTTTGAAAGCGGGAGCATTTGAAAGCAGTGGACTGGTCTGCGATAGACAGCTGCTTTCAAACGCTTTGTATCTGTGTAAGCGCTCGGTGAAGAGCGTCATTGATGACTATTTACAACTTTTTTACAGTACTGATCATTGAAGCCAATCACAGACATATCCGATGAGCCGTGAACACAATGGCCAATCAGAGGTGTTTACGAATCCGCTCAACAGCGCTCAAAGCGTCACAGTTTTACAATTTCAGTACCGACTAGGTACCAAAGTCGGTACTTTTGACAACTCTAGAACATACTATGACAGTGATGGGAAAATACATACAGTAGTTCATGAAGTAAAAATAGCATTTTTACTTTTGCTTCACACTGAAATAAAATATTTTATTGAGACACAAAATTCATTATGAAACATTTACAATTTATAAAAAAAACCTTTTCTATTGTAGTATATTTTAAAGTGTCATTTTGTCATTTTTTACTCTCACTTCTGATCATTTTAATTCATCTTTAGCGAATAAAGTATTAAAAGTATTATTTAAAGGTTAAAGAGTTAGTCCACCCAAAAATGAAAATTCTGTCATTAATTACTCACCCTCATGCCATTTCACACCCGTAAGACCTTCATTGATCTTCGGAACACAAATTAAGATATTTTTGTTGAAATCCGATGTCTCAGTGAGGCCTCCATAGCCAGCAATGACATTTCCTCCCTCAAGATCCATAAAGGTACTAAAAACATATTTAAATCAGTTCATGTTAGTACAGTGGTTCAATATTAATATTATAAAGCAACGAGAATATTTTGGTGCGCCAAAAAAACAAAATAACGATTTATATAGTGATGGCCGATTTCAAAACAGTGCTTCATGAAGCTTCAGAGCATTATGAATCAGCGGTTCGGAGCACCAAAGTCACGTGATTTCAGCAGTTTGGCGGTTCGACGCGCGATCCGAATCATGATTCGGAACACTGATTCATAACGCTCCAATGCTTCCTGAAGCAGTGTTTTGAAATCGTCCAT
The DNA here is from genome assembly GCF_024489055.1 of Chanodichthys erythropterus. Taxonomy (NCBI): domain Eukaryota; kingdom Metazoa; phylum Chordata; class Actinopteri; order Cypriniformes; family Xenocyprididae; genus Chanodichthys; species Chanodichthys erythropterus. The sequence goes on along the minus strand of NC_090231.1, from coordinate 14,199,711 downwards.
AAGTCGTTATTTAGTTTTTTTGGCACACCAAAAATATTCTCGTTGCTTTATAATATTAATATTGAACCACCGTACTCACATGAACTGATTTAAATATGTTTTTAGTACATTAACGGGTGTGGGACGGCATGAGGGTGAGTAATAAATGACATTATTTTAACTTTTTGGGTGAAAACCTCTCTCTTGACCAATTTCTTTACATACTGCTGTCTCCTTCCCTTTCACTCTCCTTGTCTTCTTTTCCCTCAGGTCATCTCCCCATCTTGACCTCTTCCTTTCTCACTGTGGTTCAGTCTGTAGTCATTTCTTTTACACCACACACCCTCAGCTTAATCTCACGAGTCAGTCCTCCTTAATATAATTTGTTCCTTATTCTTCTCTTTGATCCCATTAGCAGCCTTTCACTCATTTGTTCATCATTTATTGCAACAAACAAACTTCAGCATCAGAAACACAATTGTGATATGATGTACTACATGTGATGGTCTGAAGAGACATGACAATCACTGATCAAGTCACTGATATACTACATAATTTCATACAAAAAATGTAGACTAAATTAGCAATTATAGCTTATAAAGAAGAGAGCTACGTGAACAAGCTACAATCAACAAAAACAAATCTATCACTGAATGCTATTGATCTTTAGGACAAGCTACAATGCTATAGATGACATATGTGTGTGATATGTGCGAGTGTAAGGGCATCATTGCTTAATTGAATCACTCATGATGAATCTGTTATCACATCACATGAAGACGTGATTAATGTTTAACATTGTGATGCGTCAGCATTGAATTTATGTACACTTCTTGTACTCATTTAGACATGATAAGAACACACCCTGCAGAGACTGCAGGCACACACACACACACACACACACACACACACACACACACGCACATACAGAGGCTTCCCCCTGTGACCACCACACCTCTCCCTCTCTCTCATTCACACTCTCCTCAGAGGTGATTCATTCATTGCTGCCACGTTTGCATTGATTCACTGCGGTAATGCGGAATCTGGGTTGCCAGGTATTCCACTGACAAATCTCTTCAGGCTACACAGGGGAAGGGCTTTCCTTAAGTGTATCCTTGAGGGGATCTGGAAACCCCATTAGAAAATGCCTGGCAGCTTCTTAAAGGCTGGCACCTGACTGTATGTAATGATAATGAGTGTTATCAATGAAATAATTACAGTCTTGGAATTCTGGACAAAACACAACTAATTGCCTGACTTCATCCCAGAGGATTTAGTTAGTGTGGGTAAAAAAGTGCTTTCCACTGAAAGAAAAAATAGAGCGAGAAGGTTTTTTTGAATGATACTGAAACAGCATGTCCTTGTTATAAGCTCATTTAGAGCAAAAGAAAGACTTTTACTTAGCTTTAGTAGGTAAAGTATTTCTTAGCTGGTATCATAGGAATAAATAGACCGTCTCGTCGTTCATCTCAGCTGTCGAAATCCCTCTTAAGAACCCTTTAAAAAAAATCCCAGAATCGCCTCAGAAGGTATTTAGACACATTATTATAATCACTGCAAATGTCTAAAGAAACATTTTTCTGATATGCAGTACAACATCAAGGGTGCACAACGTATGGCCTGATCATTCCTTACAGCCCGCAGACCAAGTAACTAAAATCAAATGCAGTTCCAGTATCACCCACACGCAGATGCAGTTACTTATGTATACACTAGAAGTCCTCTTGTCGACGCACATCGGACGAGAAGCTACACGGCGCGCCACATTTTGATTGATAAACCATATGCTCTTATTTCAGTGTTGTCATTAATGTTGTGGTTAATTCAGCACCCAAAAATGAAATTTCTGTACTTAAGTACTCACTCTCATGTCGTTCCAAACCCGTGAGACCTTCGTTCATCTTTGGAACACAAATTAAGATATCCAGATCCAGAAAAGTAGTAAAGACACAGTCACGTTGACTATTTTACTGATGTCTTTACTACTTTTCTGGACCTTGAATGTGGTAATTACATTGCTTTGTATGGGGGATAAAAAAAAATCTCTGATTTTATAAAAAAATATCTTAATTTGTGTTCCGAAGATGAACAAAGGTATTACGGATGTGGAACAGCATGAGGGTGAGTAATTAATAACAGAAGTTTAATTTTTGGGTGAACTAACCCTTTAAAGCGTAATATCATTGCGTAATATCATTGCACTGCTGCAGCCATGGAACGGCAGCAAAGTTCCTTGATTATTACGCCTGAATGAGAGTATAGTTCCTAGCCATATCAGCCTAGAAAATCACAACTCTTCATTTTCTGTCGGTCTTAGTACACGATTTAACTACAGAAGAGTCAAGTTTTAAATAGGAAAAATATCAAAACTCTTTGGTCATTTTTAAGCGCGATGCTAACGGTCTAATCAGATTCAATGAACTATGCTAAGCTATGCTAAAAGTGGTACCGCCAGAACCGGAGATCGGCTGAATGGATTCGAAAACGGTAAAACTCAACTGTTTAACTCTAGGGGAGTTGGAAAATTAGCCTATTTTCAAAAAAAGTGGAGTGTTCCTTTAAAGTTGTGCCGCCCATTCAATAAAATGCATTTCCTTGAGTGATAATGTCTATGCAATGATCAATTTCAGGGGTGGCCTAAATTACAATTTAAAATCAGTCAAAACTAGAAACGTATTATTATATTTACAAGTAAAGCTTCATACAAGCTTCTTTCTACAATGTGATATCTTGTTTGTTTGTTTATTATTACACTTTTCACAGATATAGGGACTAATCTACTTAGTTGCATTGAATACTTATTCAATAACATTTGTCTGGTAATCTCAGATTCTCGTTGTTCTTCCATTGAAAACTATTTGCCAAATGTGAAAGAAAAACAAACCTACCTGAATATATAATCTTGATTTTTTTTTTTTTTTGCCTCAATTAAACAAATATACTTATTTAAGTATTTATTCCTTCATCATTTATTTGATCCAAAGCTTCATTCTTTCATTTTTCCACTCGGTTGCCAATGGCAAAATCATTCCCCTCCACAGGGCAGCGACACGCTATACTAACCCCTCCATAAGCACACACATCTTCTGCTTCTTCCCTTGACTGCCATTTAACATTTATATGGCAAATCAAAAAAAAAAGTATTAAGAACAATGGCAGGGTGACCTGCAGTAAAAAAAGTCATTTATCAGACGCTGTGTTTACCATACAGCCAGTGACCTTGGAAAGAGCTACTGGTGAATGAGAGGACATGGGGAGGCTCTGTTAGGGTTCCCATTCAAAGCTGACAAACTGTAAGCTATTCAGCCCTTCTTTCTGTCACAAGAGTTCAATAATGGGCTGAATATGAACAAGTATAAGCAGGGTATGAAATTAACACCCGTCAACCCGCCAAATGCAGGTAAAAATCAACTGTGGCGGGTAAGGCTGTCAAATCACTAGCCAATTTGTCGTCTTTTACTCACATTGCTGGTTACATTCGTGTAAGCCAAATCTGCGCAGGTTTAGTGCAAATACTCAACTTCTGAGTCATCATGATATATAAAATATAGTGTATTGTGCAGAATATGCGCATATCTGGCTTACTTGAACATACACGTCACTAAGCATCAGATAATGGCGTGCTTGTTCATTTGCGTTGAAGCAATAGCGAAGATTAAAAAAACAATGTGGCGATACATTTGGTTAACAGAAAAGACACTGTTATTTTCCAACATCCTACATTTTTAGCAGACCCTGGCTTATCTTGAGACCACAGGGTTTTTTGTTTGTTTGTTTTACGTGTGGTGTTTGGTGTACAGGGAGCAGGGGCGAAAATACCATTTTTCAGAAAAACGTCATTTTAAAAGATAATGTTTTAGACAGATATACATTTTTGTTGTGGTTAATAACTCACAAGTGTGGTCTATCAATACCATGTGGTATTTTGTACAAATGTAGAACAATTTCAGTATAATTTTACTTTTAACATAAGTTGCACATTGTTACTTTTGACCCCGTCTGTTGGGACGAAAGTAACACAGATGGGTCAAAAGTAACACAACAAAACAAGCTAGATTTGTTGTGTTATTCTTGTTTTTCTTAAATACACATGACTATGACCTTGTTAATATGTAACTGCAAATATATTTGATCTTTTATCATATATATATATATATATATATATATATATATATATATATATATATATATATATATATATATATATATATATATATATATACATATATATACATACATTTAATATGGAGTTGGCCCACCCTTTGCAGCTATAACAGCTTCAACTCTCCTGGGAAGGCTTTCCACAAGGGGAGTGTGTTTATGGGAATTTTTGCCCATTCTTCTAGAAGCGCATTTGTGAGGTCAGACAGTGATGTTGACGAGAAGGCCAGGCTCGCAGTCTCCACTCTTCATCCAATGTCTTTATGGACCTTGCTTTGTGCACTGGTGCACAGTCATGTTGGAACAGGAAGGGGCCATCCCCAAACTGTTCCCACAAAGTTGGGAGCACGAAATTGTCCAAAATGTCTTGGTATGCTGAGGTAATAAGAGTTCCTTTCACTGGAACTAAGGGGCCAACCCCTGAAAAACAACCCCACACCATAATCCCCCCTCCACCAAACTTTACAATTGGCACAATGCAACCACCAAACCCAGACTTGTCCATCGGATTGCCAGACAGAGAAGCGTGATTCGTCACTCCAGAGAACACGTCTCCACTGCTCTAGAGTCCAGTGATGTTGACGCTTTGCATTGCACTTGGTGATGTAAGGGACGCAGCTGCTTGGCCATGGAAACCCATTCCATGAAGCTCTCAACACACGATTCTTAAGCTAATCTGAAGGCCACATGAAGTTTGGAGGTCTGTAGCTTTTGACTCTGCAGAAAGTTGGTGACTTCTGCACACTGTGCACCTTGGCATTCGCTGACCCGCTCTGTGATTTTACGTGGCCTACCACTTCGTGGCTGACTTGCTGTTGTTTCCAATTGCTTCCACTTTGTTGATACCACTAACAGTTGACCGTGGAATATTTAGTAGTGAGGAAATTTCACAAATGGACTTACTGCACAGGTGGCAACCAATCACGGTACCACGCTTGAATTCACTGAGCTCCTGAGAGGGACCTGTTTCTTTCTTCTGTTGAACACAAAAGACATTTTAAAGAATGTTGGTAATCAGACATTTAATGGTAGCCACTGACTTCCATAGTATTTTTTTTTCCTACTATGGAAGTCAATGACTACCGTCAACTGTTTGATTACCAACATTCTTTAAAATATCTTCTTTTGTGTTCACCAGAAGAAACTCATACAGGTTTGGAACAACATGAGGGCGAGTAAGTGATAACAAAATTGTATTTTTTTGGTGAACTATCCCTTTAATGAAAGCTTTATTCTAAGAACAAATTTCGGTAACACTTTAGAATACTTTTCCATCATAAGTGAATCAATACACAGGAACAAATGAGTAACACACTATTAACATTCTAGTAACTACTATTAACTAACAAGAAACTCTGATTAACGAGTCAAATGTGGTAGTTCACTATTAGCTAATCAGTAACTACTATTTTTTTCATACCTCCCAGAGGACTAGTAAGAACTACTATATACAGATTTATAATTAATGTGAATAATGCATAATGTATAATTGATTCTAAAGTGAACATCATGGTTACCCACTAGTAATGACTCAAGTATTACCAAATCTTTTTTTATAAGGCTTTGGATAGTAATTCCTTTAGATGGATTTGGTAACACTTCAGTCATTACTAGTGGGTTACCATGATGTTCACTTTAGAATCAATTATACATTATGCATTATTCACATTAATTATGAACCTGTATATAGTAGTTCTACTAGTCCTCTGGAAGGTATGAAAAAAAATAGTAGTTAGTTACTGATTAGCTAATAGTGAACTACCACATTCAACTAAGTGCTATTACTTACTAATTCATTAATCAGTTTCTTGTTAGTTAATAGTAGTTACTAAAATGTTAATAGTTCTTTCTCAGTTGTTCCTGTGCACCTATTCACTAATGATGGAAAAGTATTCTAAAGTGTTACCCATAATTCTTCAGTCTGAATTTGATGGCACTGAAAAATGACACAAACCTCCGAAACAATATTGCTTACCACAAAAGTCCATAACTTCTGCAAGAAAAACTGTGAGATAAAAACAAACAGATGTGAAAAAGGGTGACTCAAGATTTTAAACTCCCACGAAGCCTCACAAATCCCATTCCAGAATAGTGAGGCGTGCAATGCATTAATTAGATAACTGTTAGCATATAAGGCAAAAGTTAAGGAAGCTGATGTACTGTTAGAGAATGTACTCTTGCATAATTATTCATCCATGCAGAAAGCATATGAAATTGAAGTGGTGTTAGCATATGCTGAATGCACACACATACACATACACAGACGGGCTCCTGGATGTTTCATCATTAATAGATCCATTAAGAGTCTTTTAATTACACTTTGTTCTCCCACAGAGACACTTTGGTCCCGACCGCACCACGCCTCCCCCTCCCTTACTGCCGCACCGCCCATCACTTTTTCTGCTGACGAGGGAGTCCCTGAAAGCACAGAGCGGCCCTGATCATCCGCAGAACCATCGCAGGGGGCCCCACAATGCAATTAGACGAAATCCCAACCTCTGCGAATCAGTCTGTGACAGGAGTCTGAGTTATAAGTGAATGTGTGTTGAGTCAGCACAAACAGAACTCGGGGGGTCCACGCACACATTCTCACAGATTAATGACAGGCAAGCATGGATAGATGAATTCTGGAAGAGGATGGAGAGAAATAAAGAGATTCACGTTAATGGAGCTGCAATCTGCCAGCTAACATCTTGAAACGTTGAGAAGGGATGGGAATAATACAGGCAGGGACAGAGGAGAAGCTGTAGGAATCACAAAGGGTTAATGAACGTGTTAACTTTTTGCGGGACGTGAATCAAAATGGGGATGAATTATTCAAGATAGTTTTAAAGAGAAAATGACCAATAACACACTCACACATGCACACACACACACACACACACACACACACACACACACACACACACACACACACACACACACACACACACACTATACTCCCTTTCTTACTGTATATACATTACAATGACGAAATACTAACTTATAGCCACTACATTACAATTTAAATGTGACCTATTATGCAAAATTCACTTTGACATGATTTTTGAACATAAACGTGTGTCGGCAGTGTGTGTACACAACCACCCTAAAATGGTACAAATCCATCCACTTCTTTTTTTATATTCCCCAGAAATCATAAACAGTTGCTGCGTCCCAATTCGCATACTATGCGTCCTAAATAGTATTCGAAAAAAGAATTAGTATGTCCCAAATCGTAGTATGTTGAAATGAGTATTCCAAAGATACCCGGATGGTGTACTTTTTCCGGTTAGAATTCGAAGTGCAGATCCGTGCACACTTCTAACGGCTAATATTGCCCATAACACATTGCGCTGTGGATGAGGATTCGATTAGAACTACAAATACGAATAAAAAGTGTTTAAAAACTACAAACATGACGGACGTGCGAAGTACGACGGTTAAGATAAAGGGGCTTGAATGATTAATAAGCAGTGTCTAACCTGTCAAAAAGATATTTATTAAATTTTATCCACATTATATTTCATCTGCAACAGCATTGTGAACTTTTATAACGATGTGTTTGGTCATTAACTTTTAAATGCATCATTATGCAAAGATGAGGAGAGTTCTCTGCATGAAAGACTCATGACTGGCAGATCAACGTGCGACTACATTTCTCTCCGAAACGGTAGGAAAATAAATTTAATTCAATGTGGAGGATTTTAACTGTGACAAGATGATTGACAGGGTAGTTTAAACAGTTACAGGTTGAGTAACTAAGCAACAGAACGTCCGTTAAAGACGCAGTTATGACGAGGTGATATGTCCCAAAACTTGCATACTCTTCTACTACACACTCAAAAGTATGTACTTTTTCTTTACAAAAACAGTACATACTTTTAGGACGTAGTATAAGTAGGTGAATTGGGACGCAGCATGAGTCTCAAAATGTTTTTTTCGAAACATTGTGACGTCACAATGGAACAGGCCCCGCCCACTACTGGTGATGGAATCTGCCCATTCACCCCTGTGACGACCAGGGCGGGCGAGAGCCGTGAGGGAACGGCGCTTGAGTCCCTCACGGAGGAGCTCCGGGAGCATAAAAGGAGGAGCGACCGTGGAGGACGAGAGAGGACCAGGCCTGGATATTATTTTATGTTTTATTGTGTTTGTGTGGCCGGCAGACGTCCGCGAGGGTCTTTTGTTTTTGTTCTTTGTTTATTTTGGATTAAAGTTTTGTTGAATGTTCGCCGGTTCCCGCCTCCTTCTTCCCATTTACGAACTGTGTTAAATTGGTGCCAAAACCCGGGAGGAAGGAGGGACATGCTGTCGGAGAGCCCTCGCTGCTGAGGGGGATCGCGGTGCTGCGGAGTTCGGGCAGCGCGGGAGTGAAGACCGCGAGAGGCTGCCCGAGGCGGTGGAACTGGAGCCTAGTGAAAGGTGGGACGGACAGCTCGAGGCCGTGCCCCTGGGACGAGGTGGGGTGGCTGCCGTCCAAGAGGGAGCGGAGGAGTCGCCGCCGTTCGCCGTGGGCCGGAGCCTGCTGCCGTCCGCCATAAAGGGGAGGAGCAGGGAACGGGGGACTCGCTGCCGGCTGCCCTCAGTCGGAGGAGCCATCGCCGGCCGCCAGGAGGCGGTCGAGGATCGGGCCGTCCACCGAGCGTCCAGTGCCACCGCATGGCACCGCGAAGAAGAGCCTCTCGGCAGGCTGAGGACCAAGCGGCAGTGTGTCGGGGAACCGGACCAAGAATTTTTTTTTTCTTTTTCCTCTCTCCCCTCTCTCGTCCTGTCGCTCCCCTTGCTTCCGTCTCCTTTCTCTCGTCTCGTCTGTCCTTACCCCCAGGTGCTGCGGCCGCTGAGACAGGCCCCGGGGGGGGAGTAGAGCGCAGTCTCGGGAGTACCCCCTGGCCTGCGAGGGGCGATGGGGGTATGTGGCGACCAGGGCAGGCGAGAGCCGTGAGGGAACGGCGCGAGGCCGGTGGCGCGAGTGTTAATGAGCATCACCTGGGAGGCGCACCGGCCTTGAGTCCCTCATGGAGGAGCTCCGGGAGCATAAAAGGAGGAGCGACTACCGTGGAGGACGAGAGAGGACCAGGCCTGGATATTATTTTATGTTTTATTGTGTTTGTGTGGCCGGCAGACGTCCGCGAGGGTCTGCCGGCATTACTTTCGTTTTTGTTCTTTGTTTATTTTGGATTAAAGTTTTGTTGAATGTTCGCCGGTTCCCGCCTCCTTCTTCCCATTTACGAACTGTGTTACAACCCCCATGTGTTCACTTGCCACGGGGGCATATGAACGCTTTGGCGGCGCAGCATTGACAAGTGTTACTAGTATCTCATTTAGTATTTGAAATATTTGCTCTGGCTCTTGATTTTTGTTTATTTTGTTGCGTTGTTGTCGTCTGTTGTCATTGTACAAGCAGGATGTGGCGGTTGGTCGTGTGGTATTTGTCCCGCCCCTCCTGCACTGCGATTGGACAGCTGGGTAAAACGTAGTCTCAGCCTTAGACGTCACGCCCACGGACTGTTGGCTGAATGTCTGATGCAGATGGCACACTTATCTGGAAACACTTCGGGAGTTTCGAAGTCGTTATCTGGTTGGTTTAATTATACAGGATGTCTGGGAGACGTGTGTGCCGCGTGCTTTAATGCTCCACCTGGAAACAAATGCTGTGACACTAAACCCCCTTGTGGAAGAACGCGGTTGTGATTACAAGCGCTTACCAGGATCAACTAAATTCTGGATTTTCAAAAGTATGTGAAGTTCGCGGCTTCATTGTTGCTGTAAACTTGCAGGCCGGTCTGTTATTGTAAAGTCGATGTCCCTACATTTTCACGCCCCTAAACATGACGCGGAACAAAACAAACTGTGTTTGGTTGTTTTACATGTCAGTCAAACGTCCTCTTAAGCCGGGGACACACCTAACGATTAGCTGAAACATTGTAAGACTGAACTGAACACACATACCGATTGTTTCCTTCGACTGGAGCCGATTTTAATCGTTGACAGTCGGAGAAGAACACAAACGTTTATGATTGAGACCGCTGCTAAGCATCACACTGTGCGCGGGATCTTGAAAATGGATGTAAACAAACAGCTGGCCCTCTTCATCTGCAGCTATATTTGTGCGGAAAATAACTAAAAAAAGAGGAAAAACGCGCAGGATATGTGTGAGGTCCTGGCTGGAGAGGCAACATGGATTTGTTCTCTACAGAGAGAATTTGAGGTGAGTAAACAAAATCTCAATAATAGGTAGAATATTTGTAATTCATATGCTTAAATCTATTTTTAGGGCTTGCACTCCGGTGGTGTCGGCCGTTGTTAAGCAACGATAAGCTGCGATCCTCAATGAAGCTTGTTCGACTTGAAACGGCACTGTACAGACCATTACATTACCACAGAAGTAACGTTAACTTTATACTACCACAATGCGACCTCAAAGGGCACTTTCACTTTTGCGATCAAAGGGGCAGGGCTCTTTATATTCTCTCTGTATATATTGTATCAACTGTTAATTTTGTATCCGTATCAGATAAATAATATTGGCTGGTGCTCCAGGACACTCGCCCAATGCCATCTATGGATAATCCGGCCCTGTACATTACCTGACACGTTCAAAGCTTCTGCAATAGCAGCCCAGCTTCTTTCCTTATCGCTTCTATTATGGTATTCCTTCGAAGATATGTTGTATTCGTACTCTTGCCAGAGTTCAACCCGTTTTTCTTCCATACCGGTTGTCCAATGTGTTTTTATGTTTCAAACGTTTTTGACGCCATTTCGCCGCTTGTTTACAATCGCCTGACACAGTCTCCAAGGAAACAGAGACGTCATCGGTTGCAAATATTATGCTGCCTTCACGTGCTCTCAGTGCTATTGTAAAGATGACTTTCCTCGTGTAAAAAAAAAAAAAAACCGAAACTTGAATGCGATTTGCTCATAATCACTACTTCAGAAGTGGGAATTATCAAATTTGAGAAGAATCTTTGTGAGGAGGACTGGCAATGACTGTTTCTAAAATTCGAAGACTAGAATCGTTGAACCCCGACTGAACGCAACTGGCTCTGACTCGGCGCGATTGGACATGATCAGTCGTAAGTATCAAATTACATTCATAATCGGGCTTACAATCCTTAGGTGTGTCCCCGGCTTTAGGCAGTCCTTGGCCAATGAAAGTTGCGATAATGCCTAGACCTTCTGCCATCAGTCTGAAGGTCTGGCTCTGCGCGAGACTAGGTAAAAAGTGACAGTGATGAGCACTGCATTTTACCAAAAGCTGAACATTCTTCCACTCTCGACCATACAAAAACACAGAGCGCTCAGTGTGAAATAGATGCTTAGCACCTCATCATGCTGCTGGTGTTTTAAAAACTCAGCGGTGCCATTAAAAACAATTGAAAAAATGCGCTAGCCTCGGGAAAACTATGCTTTGGTGGAAACACGGACTAACTTTTAAAAAAGTTAGTTTTCAACTGCCTACGTCTCACGTTTTTAGATGCAAAGACGTGTTGTGTGTGAATGGCCCCGAGTGGGAGGAAAAAAAACATGGTCTGTTTAGTGTGTTTACATAGGAAATAATGGAAAAGCAGTGAATGTAAAAATCTTGTAAAAAGGGGCATAATAGGTCATCTTTAAAATACCAGTTTTCTATTTTGATTTATTTTAATATGAAATATGTTCATATTAAACATTTTTATTTGAGCAAAACTAAACAGTAGTGATTAGCAGTTATGACCTGTCCAACAAAACACCTAAACAACAAAACTTTGAAGAATGTACAATCAGAGTCTGTTAAAATCACTGAGGTAGGTAAAGTGAGGTCACTTAAATGTTCAGTGGAGTCTAACATACATCTAGGGAAAACAATGCTAAATGCATATAAATAGCCACTTATTCCTTTCACAACCACCTCCTTATTTCACTCCACCATTTCTCTAGTTGTGTCCAGGGGGAGCTCATGCTTGAGCCCCTCTATTTAGGGACAGAAAGATGTACTTGTCTACCCTTTACCTTCTATAGATTTACCCAAAGGGTAAACTAGTGTTTAGATCAACCCTGAATTGAATTTTCAGACATCATTTGGAGCTTCTGAATGGATTAAGACTAGCCTTAATGAACTGGAACTACATCCATCCTGCCTCTAAGGCTAAACTGAGCTCACTTATCATGTGTGTGCATGTACCTGGACATTCTTCAAGTTTTCCTAGAAAAAAAAAAAGATAATTAAAAATGTCATAGCACGAAAAATCTTTTGAAATAAAATAATTTGATGTCAAACTAGAAACTTTGTTATTTGTTGGTATATAACTAAACATTTCCAGATTGCTGCCAAATGCCATGCTGTTTCTGGAAGTGGGAACACTTTTAACAAGGTCCCTGATCACATCAGTCTAACCTTGAGAGATTTTGCATCACATTTCAGTGCAGATTCCTTTGTGATCCTGACACAATTCAATGTAGCCTTTGCAAAGAGGCTGTTATTGAATGACAAGGCAGCTGTATAAAACACATTTTCTCATTTCACATGAGAGAAATTTACAGTGAAGAGAAACAACAGCAAAATGCCCATTTAAAAAGGGAGAGTGTAAAAAATGGTTCACAATCACATATTTGGAATTTTGATATACTGTAAGACAGACAGGCAGACAGACAAAAGGTGTTTACCACACACTATCTACAGTTATGCCAAAAGCTGCTCATTTCCTTGCGATCAATACACACATCTTTATTTCTTTCTGTGTATGGATGGGCAGATCATATTTTTGCCATTCTTCACTCATCCCTCATTTTTTTCAGGAAATATATCGATAAATGTTTTCCTACAGAAAGACTGGAAACCCTACGGGCTATCTGTCAGTATGAATATGTTCAACTGTTTTAGATTTATGTGCATGAAGTGAACCTGTTTGCGTGAGAGAGCTTAAAGGGAGTTTAAATATAGCTTGTTAATTTTATTTCACAACCTTTCTAAAAAAACAATTTTTGTTTATATTTAAATTTAAATTTGTTGACTCCACAGTATGCGACCATGCAAACCACATATATACTGTACACACAATCATATATATGCACACAACAACCAGCGTCTACATGCAACTGCACTCACCGCTTTGCACGCACATACATCACCCAGGAGAAACACACACATGCATGCTCATGAACACACACGTGTCTGAGTCAGTACCATACCGATGTACAGAAAACCCATGCTCTCTGTAACTACAGTGTACTTTTGACAGAACTCAAATACAGTGAAGTCATACTACTGTTTCATGTCTCATTTATTCTAGTTGAGTTTATGTGTTACTTAGAGGGTTCGTTCACCCAAAAATGAAAATTCTGTCATTAATTACTCACCCTCATGTCATTCCACACCTGTAAGACCTTCGTTCATCTTCGCAACACAAATTAAGATTTTTTTGATAAAATTCAGTGAGGGCCTCCATTGCCAGCAAGTTAATTTCCTTTTTCAATACCCAGAAAGCTACTTAAAAGATATTTAAAACAGTTCATGTGACTACAGTGGTTCAACCTTGATATTATAAAGTGACAAGAAACCCATTTTGATGAAATCCGAGAGCTTCTGACCTCCCTACACACAGCAATGTCATAACCAATTTCAAGTCCCAGAAAGGCAGTAAAGACATCGTTAAAATAGTCCATGTGACAACAGTGGTTCAACATTATTGTTATGAAGCGACAAGAATACTTGTTCTGAAGATTAACAATGGTCTTACTGGTTTGGAACAACATGAGGGTGAGTAATTAATGACAGAAATTTAATTTTTTGCTGAACTTTAAGAGTCCACCTACATTTTATTACAGAAAACTATATAGTCCTCATAAGAAAGGACATTCCGATTATTCCTAACATTGGGAGCAGACGATTTGAAGTCCAACAGTAACTTTCTGAATGCTGTGAATTTGTAACTGATGCTTTGATGGTTGGACTCGTTTAAAAATGGATGAATGTAGAGATGCAACTTCTCATGGTAGCAATCTAATAGCTACACTCTGAGAAAACTTTGTAAAAAAAAAAATAGGGCCCAATGTACTGCTATAATATAAAGACATTTTCTGCACTGATTTTACCCATATTTTGGATAATGCATTGCATGGTGTTGCATTTTAGGTTGAAGGAAATATCTGTAAAATTAACAGATAATGTCCTGGCAGAAAACTTTCAGTACCTCCTTTTTTTCTAAGGATTTTTTTTCTTACAGGGTTGCAAGTCAACATCATGGTTTTCTGTTTATTTATTTTTTAACCTGAGAGACAAAAGAGCGCGATGACCTGGCCAAAGTCACAGACTGTTGAATGACTGATATACACATATGCAAACTACGAGTGTGTGTAAGTTCAAAAGAAGTCTTTCCCCTACTCCAACACAGCTGTTATCAAACCTGATTTGTAAAATTGAAATGTGAGCAGAAGTACACACACATGCACATAAGCTCTCACACACACACAAGAGACACCGGATTAATCGGCCCAGCAGGTGCTTCTAGTGGAATGTACGACATGTGAGTTTCCTTGTATGAGGTGCTGTGAGTGTTTGTATGCATGTGTGCGTGTCTTTCTGTCTACGCTTGTATATTTGATCCACAGAGAGATTTAACCTGAGACTCAAATCCCAACAACCTAACACCTCTCTGGAACACAATGACTTTTCTGTTTTAGGACACCGTGCTCTAAATGCATCAAGTGTGTTTGTTTGTGTGTGTTAAAGGGGAATGAGGGCTCATGGGAAGGTGCTAAACAGGTTTGCTGTGAGCATGAAAACTTTAATTGTGTTAAGTCAATATACTGTAATAACTAACTTAAAGTGACTGCTTTATTATATGCGTGAGAAAGTGTTAGTCAAGTGATACAGCTTTCAATTAATGCACAGGTTCAAAAATCCTGTCTAAATATTTTTCTAGTAAACTAAGCAAACGTATTACTTGACATATGCACATCCATTTTCTTTTTACAGAAAAGGAAATACACATGATGCTTGAGCTACAGAATTTTCTGTTTAAGGTACAAAATCAAAAAGTTGCATTCAAACATGAATAAATGCATTACAGGCAGCAAGTGCAGCATATTACAAACACTAGTATATGTTTATATTCAATTGGAACAACAAAAAGAAGAATTACTGTAATGCAATTTAAAAAAATGAGGTTCTGGGAATTTAAGAGTTCCTCCCTGGTCAACAAAAGTTGAATTCATTAAATACGATGAAATATATCATATAAATTCAAGTTTTGTGGCATTTCAAATCTATCTATACACATTGCAACACCACATCTTTTCTCACAGTGTTTCAAACGGTTCCATAAATGATTTGGTCTCTCTAAACCCCTCCTTTCCAAGAGCATACACCGCTCTGATTGGTCAGATGGCCTAGTCTGTTGGAACACTTCCATAGTGCTCAATTTTCGCACACTAATTTTGTACTTTGTTTATTTGTACTTACTAATTTTGTGCATTTAGTTACCACTATGGGTTCAAGTATGCTATAAGTGGTAACTAAATACATTTTTTAAATACAGAGATAGTATATTAAAAGCACATTTTAGTTCATATTCATGTGTCTCAAATGTTGAGTAAACTTAGATGTCCTTAATATTATCTTAAGAAGTACTACAGAAGAATTTTTAGTATATTAAGTACAATGAAAATAGAGCACTTAAAGTACATTATGGAAGTGTACTTTTTTTTCACCTTGGCAGCGCTTGTCAGGAAATAAGGATACTCATAATAACTAGTTAATCATTAACCAACAGTAAAAATATTAACCAATTAATACTATCAGTTAAAAAGTAATATAAGTTTTGAAGTAATTTTTCAAGATATTTTAAAACATTGACTGCATGGTTAAAAAATACACTACACATGTAAAATTGCGTTTTTGAGAGACAAAAAAAAAACAAACAAAAAAAAAAACTGATAAGTATATGAAATACTGGCAAATACAGCAAAATGTTTAAAAACATTATAAACACTATAAACATAGCTATAGGCTATTTTAGTTCCCCTCATTCCACAATAAATCCTTTCAAATTAACTGTATTTAGAACAGAACAAGACTGAAAAATATAATAGATAATTAAAGTCAAGCCAAATCTAATTAATTTAAAGAGAAACTGAAACATAAACCGGCGTTGGGCTCACATAGCCTACCTCTCTCATTCAGCACTAATCCAGATGTTTCATAAATCGCAATGTTTTTGTATGCTAAACTATTATTTATTATGTATAGACTTTGTGCTTCAGTCGTGTTCCAATAACGTGTATCCAATATCATCCTACACATGCGGCCCACAGTGAGGCGGTGGTCACGCTGAATGGCACAGATTGTACCTATGGATTATTTAAATTGAGCAGTGTAACTTTTTATATGTTTTGTTAAAGGTGGCAGAGGATGTTTTCGATGACTAAGAAACCAAAGACTGTTACTGAGTTTTTGAAATGAGCGCATGCGTAAGAACAACCCCCCTCCTTCACAGCTCATTTCGAGGGAACGCCTCCCAAAACTCGTGCACGGGTATTGGAACACGAGTGTTTACCACCGGCATTCGCTGTGTCGTGTTAGTGGATTCATTATGTCGGACTCACCGCAGGTAACTCATAATCTGCAGTTACTCCTGTCTCCTGACAAAAACACTGCATGCAGCGCCTGTGGAGTGTGGAAAGTTACTGGAGCGCACACATCTCTCACAAGGAACGTCACAGCAGTGATTGACAAGCCAGAGGGCCAATCGTTTATGCGATGATCACACAAATGATTGGCTGATGTTTTTAAGGCCCTACCTCGTGCACAGATTATGTATATTGATATTATTCCTTTCAGTGCACCTAATAAATAGTCTTTTATCAGTTAGTAAAGACAGTTTCAAGTAATATTGCAAAAATGTATAAAACAAAACATCCTCTATAGCACCTTTAACTGTATTCTGTTATCATTTTTTGATAATAGCAAAAAACCCAAGCTGCGATGTCAACTTAACTTCGTCAAGTTGATCACCTGCGCAATCACTTACATTTTTCAATATTTTTCATGGGTCACAGACACTTATCCATTCTAATTGTACTTCATTCTAATTTAATCTTGTCGGTTAATAGTTAATGATCGGTAAAAAATATGAAATGAATATCCCTAGTCAGAAACGAAATGCCTATCACAATATCTAAATTTCAGCTCTGGGGGCTTCCTCAGCACTTGATACACAGTGATACGAACAATGCCGTTGGGTTTTCTGTATCAATTTGAGCCCGAGTCCTCATGCTTCTGTAGTACATCAAAGTGGATTTACTTTGGCAGCGCAGAACATGTCGATAACACTGGAACTGCTGACGACTCGTTTCAGAAATCATTTCTTTCTTTAAGGAGACAATAACTCCATTTATCGTTCACTTGATTTTTGAAACAGCTATATTACACACTGCATAAAAGCTTATATTCGATCAAGCACAATAGGGGCATTTTATGTTTGAATTGGAATTCAGCATCCTGTTTGCTAATTCAAAAAGAATTTGAAATCTGAACTGAATTTCGAATTTAAAAGGCATTCTCAATTCAAATCTGAATGGTTACAGTTGTTCTGATGCAAGCCTCAGGTTATGGGTAAAAACTTTCAAAAGCTTCGCCTTGTGTGTGATCTAAATTGTTCAGTACATCTGTTCTCTCTTATGTTGGTTTAAGGTTACACTACTCCTTAAAAGGAAGGTGCTCTCAGTGTGTTTGCGTGTTTGTAGATGCTTTAAATTGTTGATGCCTGTTCCCTTGTTAAGTTGGTCATCTTGTGTTGGGTTACACCACCCTAAAAAGAAGATGCTCTCAGTGCGTTTCTGTTTACGTGCGTGACCTCTGCTTGGCAGGAAAGCGTCGAGGTCACATTAAGAGTCCACGAACTAATCCAACTAAAACACGCATACATAACAACAGCAGTATGTCTCTGTCCCTTTGACAAAGGAGAGAATATTGGATCCTGCTTACAACCACATCCAGAAGTCATACAAAAACCTTTCATGATCTCACCTCAGGCATTCAGATCACTCCTCTGTACTGTTAATCTCTGCATATCAACTGCTTCTAAAAGCATGAAAAAAACAGACACAAATGCTGACATAATATTGCCAGAGGGGCTGTCAAGTGTTAATATGTATCAAGCATCAAGCTTCTGGTACAGAAGAGCTACAGGAATACACATTTCTCATTGGCTGAATAGATGATGGGGTTATCTCCAGCACATTAATGGTTTTACCCAGCCAGAAATCTCAAGGCTTACATCTAACCCACTCTCCTAAGAATTATAAGAAGCATCATAATCTTTGGCAGTAACGTATTTTTTTTTTTTTTTTGGCAGTTGTAGCCTAATGGTTAGAGAGTCAGACTACACTCTAAAAAAATGCTAGGTTAAAAACAAACCAAGTTGGGTTGAAAATGGACAAACCCAGCAATTGGATGGTAGGGTTAAATGTTTGCCCAACCTGCTGGGTAGTTTTATTTAACTCAACTATTGTTTAAAAATTACTGTATTACTTAATTAAAATTAACCCAAAGTATGTTGGAAATGAACATTTATTAATGTTCAATGAATAATTATTAAACAATAAACATTTATTAAATTGCTTATTAATGAATTTATATTAATAAACTATTAAACTATTAAATTAATAAAATATTAAAGCTTATTAATAAACATTCACCTTTTGTCTATTATTGTTGCCTCTAATTGCATCTGGGTTTAATTTCCCAACTATTTGGGGTTCAGTTTAAGCTAGCCATATAGCAATTTTTAAACAATAGTTGGTTTAAATAAAACTACCCAGCAGGTTGGGCAAACATTTAACCCAACCGCTGGGTTAAAACAACCCAATCGCTGGGTTTGTCCATTTTCAACCCAACTTGGGATGTTTTTAACCCAGCATTTTTTAGAATGTAGTGACCACAAAAGGTTGTGGGTTCGAGTCTCAGTACCAGCAGGAAATGTAGGTGGGTGGAGTAAATGAACTAGGTAACACTTGAGTAGTGATGCATTTTATGACTGTATTCAGAGTAAAAATGATGACTGATTACGTCTCAGACACACGATAATGTTCTTTACAATTTGTTATGCTAATCTCATTAGGTAATTATTGATTAGCTAATAAGGAACTATCTTCTAAATTTAATATTATTTACTGATTAGTTAAGCTTGTTTCTATATTAGATAATAGTAGTAGCTGAAGTGTTAATATAGTACTACTCATTAGTCCTGCATTACTTCCTACATAGTTACTTATTAATGATGGACCATTATTCTAAAGTGTTACCCAAAAATCTTTACTTTCATAATCAATAAAAGTGGAAGGAAGAAAATTGCCTTAGCTGCTTGACCTGGAATATTTTGGTTGACTTGCTATACTTTTTACTGACATTCCTTTTTGAATCCTCTATTCCAAAAAAAAAGTGAAATATAAAGAAATTATACCCACCATATGGTGCAGAGCTGCTATGCTGACTTATGTGGTCGCACATTGTAATATTTCCAGCATTTGTCATTTTTTTTAATTGATGAGGCTCTTGGTTGCTGTCATTGTTTGTGTTTAGCTAGCTGATCTGTGTCCAAAAAATCTTTATTATTCTGCAAAAAGGATATTTCAGCAAAAAAAAAAAAAAAAAAATTAAATTGTCATCATTTACTCTCATTTAGTTCAAAACCTGCATTGCTCTTTCGTCTGCAGAAAACCGAATAAGATATGAGAACTCTTTTATTTATTTATTTATTTATTTGTTTTGTACCCTATATCAAATTTCATTGTATTGGTAAAACAGTTTAAAAATGTATCAAAATATCTTATTTTGTGTTTCACAGAAGAATGTCAGTCATACAAATTTGGAACAACATGAGGGTGAGTCAATTATGACAAAATTATCCCTTTAAAACTATAACTCTCTAGGACATTACTATAGTCAGAAACTTATATTATGGATAATGTTAAAGGTGCCCTCGAATGAAAATTTGAATTTAGTTTTGTTACGTAACAGTCGGGGTATACGCCCCAATATTTGCATATGCCAGCCCATGTTCCCAACATTATGAAAGGCATTAGACAAGGGCAGCCAGTAACGTCTGGATCTGCACAGCTGAATCAACAGACTAGGTAAGCAAGCAAGAACAAAAGCGAAAAATGGCAGATGGAGCAATAATAACTGACATGATCCATGATATCATGATATTTTTAGTAATATTTGTAAATTGTCTTTCTAAATGTTTCGTTAGCATGTTGCTAATGTACTGTTAAATGTGGTTAAATTTACCATCGTTTCTTACTGTATTCACGGAGACAAGAGCCGTCGCTATTTTCATTATTAAACACTTGCAGTCTGTATAATTCATAAACACAACTTCATTCTTTATAAATCTCTCCAACAGTGTAGCATTAGCTGTTAGCCACGGAGCACAGCCTCAAACTCATTCAGAATCAAATGTAAACAATATAACAGAATACAATACTCACATAATCCGACGCATGCATGCCGCATGCATGACGAACACTTTGTAAAGATCCATTTTGAGGGTTATATCAGCTGTGTAAACTTTGTTTATGCACTGTTCAAGGCAAGCGCGAGCTCCGTGGACGTGGAGCAGGAGAATTAAAGGGCCAGTAGCCCTGAATCGGCTCATTTATAATGATGCCCCAAAATAGGCAGTTAAAAAATGAATTAAAAAAAATCTAATCTGGGGTATTTTGAGCTGAAACTTCACAGACACATTCAGGGGACACGTTAGACGTATATTACATCTTTTTAAAAAAAAGTTCTAGGGCACCTTTAAATTAAGCATGTAAACATGGAACTGGTTAAAAAACTTCCTACAGCTTTAACTTCTTTAGGGTTTACATTTCAGAGAATCTTTCTGTGGGACATAATATGTTTTGTAGTAAACTAAATTTACTACAGCAAATGACCAAAACACACATTTAAAAATAACAATGTAACAAACAAACAAACATTTTTGTGAGAAGCAAGGAGGTCACCCAGACTCTGGTTCCCCAGTTTAATTTATATGTGCCTGATGAAAAACATCTAGCACTCAATCAATATAAAACAAAGCGCTAGGCAGTGACCTACCACTATCCTGGGATGGAAAAAACAGTGACAGAAAGAAATAAAGAGGAGGAGGAAACACTATCTATCAAACAGCAGAGCTTATGATGGATGTTGTAGAGTTTCAGGCCAGCATTAACACTTACACATGCTCCAATAACAGATTTAAAAGCACTATTCAATAAAACACCACTAAATCCCATAAACTCACACTATAGGCTATACATTATGGTATATTAGAGTCCTTTTATGAAGGATTGTCATCAGATATTATTTTATCACAACCCTGACGGGAGATTTTAGATTTGTGACACTCTGTAAATTCACAGATGCCACAGGTTTATTGATATGGAACATTAACTAAAATTAATAGATGCTGTAGAAGCATTAGTTCATGGTTAGTTCAAATTTTCTCAAATTTGACATTGTTGCAGCACCTCTTTTCCCAGTCTGTCAGTAACGCTCTGTTTAGTTCCTGTCTCTATGAAGCCCCTCCTTCTGAAAAGCACAGTGTGCTCTGATTGGTCGGCTAGACTAGTGTGCTGTGATTGGCCAACCGCTTCCAGCGTGTTTGGGAAATGTCACACCCCTTACCATAACCGTAAGTTTCAACACACTACTAACTAACTCAACCAGGTCTCGTCCCTTTTATTTTGCATAGGCTTTGGGTGGGAATTATTTAAATGAAGAATATTTTGACACATTCGTTCCCAGAAGAAAACTCAAGACTACAATGGAGGCATTTCAGGGAGTTCAGAAACAGTGCGCACTGAAGAACTCCCTTTGGTGTGACTTTGTGCTTTATAACTTTACAGAGCTTTTTTCATGCTCAAACGGCAATATTACATGTTAAAGAAAGTTGAACATGTAAAAAAGTCCTCCAACATTATTTAATGCAAAGCGAACTAACATAAACATGAACATTTTCATTAATTAACAAAGTTTAAAAATATATTCCTCATTGTTAGTTCATGTCAGTTAATACATTAACTATTGTTAACAAATGAGACCTTATTGTAAAGTGTTACCATCCATATAAAAAAGGTAAAAATATGATGACCAAGCACTCCTTTTGCCAAACACAGACCAACAAAACACTTCATTATAGTAAAGCTGTTAATCTGTGAGCACACAATGCAGTAAAAAAAAGAAAAAAGAAAAAAAAGAAACACAATAGGTGAATACATGTCACCTGGGCTGCAAACAGCCAAAAAAGAAAGAATTATATCCACATACACACACACACACAGTGGACTGAGCTTGAAGGCAGTAGTCTACAGTTGCCCCATAACAGCAGGACAATAGCCCAGAAACAGTGCAGACAACTTCCCTATTATACACTCACAATGACTGTCTGTGCCACTGTCAACACGAGACAAACAGCCCTACCCAGTCGACATCATTACAACTTTAGACTTGAAAGAATGTGGAGAGAGAAAACACAGGAGAGCATGAATAAGAGGACAGGCACACAATAAGAAGAGATGCTACACACTAAGATAATGAGAAAGAAGGAGAGTGTGGCAACGGTCCTGGGTGAGATTAGGAATTGTAATGGATAGTGTTGGAAAAAAAGATGAATGAAAAGAGGAGAGCAGGACAGGAGAGTGTTATTGATGAATCAGAGGGTGTTAATAAGAGGCAGACTGTGCGGACGAATGAATCACCCAGTAACAATGAAGTGCTCCAACGATCTGCAAACACCGCAACGCATACAAATATCCGTTATCAATTGCTAGTTGTCCTCCTGTCGCTTAACACACACACACACACACACACACACACTTGAGCTAAAAGGATAATCTTTACAAAAGGATCATGCTTAGCTTGTCCCGTGGGTGAAGAATGTGTGTATGTATGTGTGTGAGAGTGTGTGTGATGAGTCTCTGATTAGGACACTTTGCATCATTATAGTTTCCTGATTAAAATCCCTTTCACTATTTAAAAGAGACAAATGAACTCACAGCTCAAGATGTGTGTGTGTGTTCTGCTGCAGTGTTTGGATGGGGGGGATGCGGATGACCTTGTTAAATGCTGAGTGGGCTTTTGTTATTGTGATCAGTGGCCATCGGTGGTCATTAACACAAGATGACACAAGACTTCAGGAAAACTGATTTAATCAGTCATACAGTCAACATCATGAGATTCTATACTCTATTTAGATTTTTTTTTGTTTATCTAAAAGGTCTAAATAGACCAACAAAAATATATCAGCTTTCAGTACCAGTACTGAAGGGGTTCCATCCATCCATCCATCCATCCACTCACCCACCCACCCACCCACCCACTCACCCACCCACCCACCCACCCACCCACTCACCCACCCACCCACCCACTCACCCACCCACCCATCCATCCATCCATCCATCCATCCATCCATCCATCCATCCATCCATCCATCCATCCATCTACTAGTCACTTTGTTAGGTATGTAGATGGTAGATGGGTACTCAGTGGTCATAAAAGGATGGGCATGGTCAGCAACAATACTCAGGAAGGCTGTAGCATTAAAGGATGCTCAATTAATACTAAGGGGCCCAAAGTGTGCCAAGAAAATAATCCTACACCATTACACTTCCAGCAGCAGCAGCCTGAACCATTGATACAAGGCAGGATGGATCCATACTTTAATTTTGTTTAAGCCAAATTTTGACCTACCATCTGAATGTCGCAGCAGAAATCCAGACTCATCAGACCAGGTAAAGTTTTTCCAATCCTCTATCGTCCAATTTTGGTGAGCCTGTGAATTGAAGCCTCAGTTTCCTGTTCTTAGCTGATAGGAGTGGAACCTGGTGTGGTCTTCTGCTGCTGCGGCCCATCTGCTTCAAGGTTCATCCGGTTGTGCATTCAGAGATGCTCTTCTGCAGACCTCGTTTGTAACGAGTGGTTATTTAAGTTACTGTTGCCTTTCTCTCAGCTCAAACAGCTCTCGAACCAGCATTGTGAACTTTTGTAATGGTATGTTTGGTCATTGTCTTTTAGATGCATTATTATGCAAATTGCAAACACAAGGAGAGTTCTCCGCATGAAAGACTCATGACTGGCAGATCAACTACATTTCTCGCTGAAATTGTAGGAAATAAAATTAAATTGAATATGGAGGATTTTAACTGTGACAAGATGATTGACAGGGCAGTTTAAACGGTGACAGGATACACTTTATTAAGAGAGAGAGCGGTCCATTAAAGACGCAATTATGATGAAGTAGTATGTCCCAAAACTTGCCTACTCTTCTGCTACATGCTTTTTCTTCACAAAAACAGAACATACTTTTAGGGCATAGTATAAGTAGGTGAATTGGGATGCAGCACATGTCTACAGTACATGCCTAAATGCACTGAGTTCCTACCATGTGATTGGCTGATTAGATATTTGCATTAACAAGCAGTTGAACAGGTGTACCTAATAAAGTGGTCAGTGAGCATATTCATTTGCAATGTTCCACAAATAAGGTACTAATAAAGGTAACTTTTTTGCACATTCTCTCTAATGGGTTGTTTTCAGTCACGTGGTTCTCGAGACGCGCGAAATTCCGGTGGAGGGCAAGCAGTGAAAATTAGAATGGAAGAGATGGGAAAAAGTCAGTTCTGTGCTGATTTTGACAGAAAATCACAACATATGTTGGACGTGATACTTATGTTATGAAGAGGAGCGACATTTCCACTGAATTGAAAGACTTGACTGCCATCGAGGAGGTAGATATAGAGGATGTGAAGCTGCCGTAACGCCGTGTTCAGTTCTAGTCTGGGTTTGTTTACATCGCGCTGCCTTTCTGCAAGTGATGTTAAGGGCAGTATTTTAATTTTCTGTCATGATTGTGAAAAATGTCGCCATTGTTGGTCATTTATGCTGAATCGAGAACTGTAATAGGAACTCACGATATCGTTCGGGGGAAAAAAAACTAATACAATTTTTTGCCTTGGTTGAGAAGGTGAGACGACTAGCAAATGTAATAATGTCACTAAATAAACCCACTATCTTTCACTCAAAATAAACACATACTGTACTTAGCTGAGTTTTGTATTTGGTTTTTGTGTAATATTTAATTAACATTGTTTGTGAGTATGACTCACTCGCTTTATAACTTGCACACAGCCACTTCAAAACTGTTGATGAGCTTCTATAGGTTTGATTTCGGTTGTCATTTGTTGAAATAAATACAAAAATACAGTGTGTCGGTGTCTGTCCCTGAATGTGACCCTCCGATTCTCCTTCGTACGGTGGCCGAGAGAGCTCAACGCGCTGCAAATGAGAAAACATCTTCATCAGTTTGACAACACATGCGCTGCAAACTCCACAACACTTACAAAAAGAAAAACGCGCTGCAAATAAAGAAAACATCTTCATCAGTTTGACAACACATATGCGCTGCAAACTCCACAACACTTACAAAAAGAAAAACGCGCTGCAAATAAAGAAAACATCTTCATCAGTTTGACAACACACGCGCTGCAAACTCCACAACACTTACAAACGGTGAAACGCGCTGCAAATAAAGAAAACATCTTCATCAGTTTGACAACACACGCGCTGCAAACTCCACATGTTTTCTTTATTTGCAGCGCGTTTCACTATTTGTAAGTGTTGTGGAGTTTGCAGCGCATGTGTTGTCAAACTGATGAAGATGTTTTCTTTATTTGCAGCGCGTTTCACTATTTGTAAGTGTTGTGGAGTTTGCAGCGCATGTGTTGTGGAGTTTGCAGCGCATGTGTTGTCAAACTGATGAAGATGTTTTCTTTATTTGCAGCGCGTTTTTCTTTTTGTAAGTGTTGTGGAGTTTGCAGCGCGTGTGTTGTCAAACTGATGAAGATGTTTTCTTTATTTGCAGCGCGTTGAGCTCTCTCGGCCACCGTACCTTCGTGGTCATATGGGAAAGTGAATATTTACAAAAACAACATTAAAACTAGTTACATTTACACGCTTCCAACAAAGAAATGCATCGACTTCTGTCAGCTTGTTAAACATTTATTTTATTTGGACATTTTCTACAATACGACGGCTAAAGCAGCAGCGCGTGACTGTTTTCATGGTAACCAGATCAACATGAACGGAATTCTACAAAAATGAAGTTAAAACACCAAATTATCACTCAATAGGATAAAATATCTTCTCCTCCCTGCAAACGATAGCATGAAGAATGTGAATATTTAACCAATTCAAAAACAAAAGGTAAGGTATCCATATTCATTTCAGTATCAGCAGACGCAAAACGCTATAAAAGGCGACAACTTTTAAAGTTAAAAGTTATAAAAAACGGTATAAGATATGTAAACGATAAAAACACCTTCTGGGTTCTCGATTTTAACGATTTGAGCAACCATAATCAACGCAAAACATACGAATATTGAGTTTTTGATAGGATTCCTATATAGAAACATCACTCCCTGCCCTCCGGACACATTCGCGCAGCTGCTGTGACGTCACGTGAAACCAACCTATTAAAGTATATTACCTTACTGAGACTAAATTGGCCAAAGAAATGTTCCACAGTTAAAGATTTACATGTAAAATTGCCCATCAATTTGACCCCTTGCACTGAACACAACAAACATTCCTCTTAGCCACACAATTTTATTTCAACAGCTAATTATTTAAACATGTGAAACTTTCTTTAGTGGACAACCCAAGGCATGACAGATTTAATAAGACAAAAACAAAAAGCAGAAATATAAAGAAAGATGGCTTGAATTTTGTGTAAGATGCTCTTATTCAGAAAAGGGAACTACAGAAGTAGACAGCACTCCATGAAGTACACACTAAGCAGCTCTCTCTCTTTCTCTCTAGTTTTTTGCTGACAGGTGAAACTGTGCTTTTGAAGAGGTAACACTATATAAGTGCTCTCTCTCTCTGATCCTCTCCATCAAAAGGCAAGCAAAATCATACAGTCACCGTTAGCATAACAAAAGCACAGGATGTGAGCTTTACTGCAACAGCCCAGACTATACATATCACCCCAAAATGACAGAAAACATTTCTTCCTTTACTGCGCCAAATACCACCAACTGCCACAATTTTTCATAGACGTAATTACCGCTTGGCATTAGGCACTTTGCGGCAGCAGATGCTGTGTTACGGGAGTATGGTTTCCATGACGATTACTGTGATTTACTTGAGATACACGTGTCATAAATATCCCACCCTGGTGGCACACACACACAGCTGGGCTCTTATGAAAGATGGGACCCTCAGGAGAGTGGATTTGTGAACGACTGAATATACTGTATGGGTCCAGGTTTGAGAGTAGTCTAGTTCAGTGTTTCCAAACTTTTCTTATTTTATGTATCCACAAAATCCTTCATCAGTTTGGCTCAACTACCCCTTCATCAACACCATCATCAGGATCATTATTGATATTATTAAAAATCACCATTATTACTTCACTTTTAAATGAAAACAGACTTATAATATATTTCCTGCAACCTGCTTAAGTATCTCCCAAGGTACACATACCCCAAGTTGGCAATCATTAATCTAGTCCAAAATTAACCCCAGTGAGAAGAAATACTACCCAGGTCTCACCTGTACTTCTACATAAGCAACATAAACACAATCCCAGGCAGTTCTTCAAACCATTATTAGCTGTGTTTGAAATGTGCCATGGGAAGCTCACGGTTCTATTTTAAAATTGCATTAAATGTTCCTTCAGGTCATGCAAAGTACTGTACTTTGCATTAAAAAATAAATTACCCATTTACTGTGATGAAACCCTTCCCATGTTTTAATCAGAAAGCCAGAGGGATCATGAAGTTAAATAAGTGTTGTTATTATAACTGAAGCTAAAAAAAAAAAAAAAAAAAAAAAATCTAGTGGTTAAAAAACAAAACTGCATGTATGCTTTTGTGGAAGAAGAAGAAGAACATGTTTTGGTTGTGCTTCATCTTTACATGACTGTATGGATGAATATGGTTATCCTACTGCTCATAAAACATTCACTACTATGTTTAAGAGATATAACCATTGTAGAAAGGATCTCAAGCTGACTCACTGAAGACGTTACTGTAGCTTTACCCATTAATAGACATAGTACTTCCTTGAAAATAAGCACAGCGCTACAACTAAAATAATAAAATGACCCCTCACAATAGATAATTCTTTACAATGAACTCTGTTAGAGAGCTACATATGGCAATTAATCTGTTCAATAAATACATTTCTCACCTGTTGAGTAATAAAAACGTTTTTACAACATCCGTACATCTGGAAAGTCAAGCCAATGTTGATTCTGGTTTTATTACAAGCAGTGTTGCGTTCTCTTTTTGCTAGCAGAATCTCGTCTGTTTGACGTTTGTTTAGAACAAGTGATTCCCCGGAGATTGGAGATTTAGCTGCTTCATGTCAACCTTTACATGCATCAAAGTAGCCGGAGCAACTTTTCTCTATTTACGGAAATGACAAGATACACACAGGTGAGTGACGTACAGTTTGTACACAATTTCCCACGAAAACCATCCAGACAGGTCTAAAATATAAACACTTATAACAGATTTATCATAATGCAGTGGTTCCCAAACTGGGGTATGCGTACCCCTAGAGGTACGAGAGGTGAAAGAGGGGGTATGCAAACAAAATTTTTTTCAAAGTTTTTCCATTTATATCATTCTACACTTCCTTAAAATAACATTAAAACTGAGTATGTATTTCAAGTAGGCAAAATGCCATAAATACATAACATCCAATCAAACCTACCTCATCTTTTGCGGTCAAAACTGACTGCATCCAGGCAAGCAGCGTGCATATGATAGGTTGCGTGCAGAGTCTTCTGCCTTAGTAGATCGTGCTACATTACTGCCGTTTTCGGCAATATAAAAGTGTGGATGTAGCACTTACTAGCATGAAAAACAAATAGCCTATAGACAGACTGTGCATTGAGATCGATTTAAAACTCGAACTCTCTTCAATATAAAAACATGTTCCTGTGTTCTTCTTTTTAATGTCGATCATTTATAATACAAGCAATAATGCAATAATGCATTCCCAAATATCCACACAATAGCACATGTGACATTTATTTTATATGACAGTTCAACAAACAGAAAGATGATATTAAGTGATGTACATTTTAAACACAGTCCTGTCAGTATTGTTTGCTCTATTTTGCAACAAAATAATAGTTCCAACGAATGCCACAGGAGAACTGTTGTTCATCTCCAGCAAAGTCCCTTTAAGACTGTGTATAAAGTCATTGGTCTCCTGAACAAATCTGCAGCTTTAAACAAATTGTGAGAGCCATTGATTCAACGACTCATTCATAAATACAGCCACTTGCTTCATTACTGAACGAATGAATGAATGAATGACTTGATGACTCACTTATAAAGACAGTGATTTACCGCCACCTCCTGGAGGTTTTCGTTTAATATTTAAAAGTATCAATTTGTTTTTACTATCATTGCATTTTTCTCTATTTAACTTTTTAACTTTTTTTTTTTATTATTTAAAACATAATTTATTTTATAAAGGTAAATATGCACTGGGAGCTATGGTATCTTTAACTTGATGTACTAAAAAAAAGTAAAACTGAATTAAGAATTAAAAACTATATAGACAATTTAAAAAAAAACAATTTGAAAAAACAAAAACAATTTAAAAAACAACAAAATGACTAAAACAAACTGAAATGAAAATGAAAACATAATATATATAACAATAAAAACTATACTGAGTCAGATGCATGCTGCATAATCATATTCATTCAACCATAAACAGTCACTTCCTATACCTTATATTTTTTTATGAATAATTTTAACTTCTGCTCTAGATTTTATAATGTAGTTTATACTTAATATTGTGGCTCTTAATTCTTGGGATAGTCACTTTGGGAAAAAAGCATCTGCTAAATGAAAAAATGTAGATGTCAATTTAGCATTTGTCCACTTTATCAAACTCTACAGTATGTGTTTCCACAGAAAAAAAAATCTATAAAATTATGTAGGGGCAAAATTATGCTTTTGTTTCATAAATAAAAATACATTTATATAAAAATTAAACTTTTCATAAAGCTTACTTGACTGTACTCAAAGGGGGGGAACGTCTTTGCAAAATGCATTGTGATCCCTCAGGAAAGATTAAGACACACACAAAAACAGTTATTATTCTTTTCCACATCTGTTCTCTCAAGATATCTTAAAATAAAAGCCTCAAGTCCTGTACCTGCCTCTTCAGTTAAATTATTTATTCAGATAGGGTAAATGTCTCATTAGGGGTTAATTATGTAAACATATGACCCCCACACAAAGGAACGCAAATACCTTCACAAACACATGATCTCTAGCGGTGGGTTGGGAGACAAAGAGGAGGGAAAGACTGGAACCGCTCGTAAATAAGGCTGTGACGTTTTATGTGCATGCATAGGATCGCAGCGTGTATCGGGTTCATCGGTGATCGTAAATGAACAGGTGTTGTCAAAAGCATACAGAGACATGCAGCGAAATGATCAGAACGATTACAAAGTGACATGTGTGCCTCTGGGTTCCAGACTCAGATATCAACTATATCAACAAACGCTCTTCAGGAGAGACTAGACAATAGTCAACCTTCAAAGTCTCAAGGATAACATTCACTCATACACAATATGACACACAGTGGAAATGTCCATTCTTAAAGTGATAGTACAACCAAGCACTCACTTCGTTCACAACATGTACGACTTACTTTCTTCTGTGGAAAACAAAAGAAGATATTTTGAACAATGTTTCAACTGTTTCAACAAAACAAGTTTGAACCCCACAGACTTTCAGTGAATGGACAAAAAAAAAAGACTGAACCTTGTCAGTTATCTTCTTTTGAGTTCTTCAGACAAAAGAAGCCATACATTGACATGCTGGTGATTAAATGATTTATTTAATTTGGTAAATGTCATGCCAAAAGCAAGGAGAACCCCGATTGGTTTAGTTTTGATAAATCCATACTTTCTGTACAGTCAAAAAAGATTTCATTTGTGAACTACTATGATCTCAGAGGTCCTTCAAAACCAATCTTTCATCAGTCAACATGTCATAACTCACAGAGATTACTTCTTATGTCCATGCCAGTTCTATTTATACATTTTGCTAATGCCACCCTCACTACTTGAACTCAGTGGAAACGCACAGACTTAGAATAGAGCAGAATTTGGCAGATTTGAAGATTGGTTTTAGGGTGTTTTGGACAACTCACCGGGTCTTTTTTCCAGCTTTCTTCCTCGACTGCTGCAAAGCCGGACTTTGGAGATGAGGATGAGGATTTGTTTCTGGCAGAGCGACTTGTTGCTCTTGGGACAAGGCTTACGTTTGTTGGAGACCTGCCGGTTGGCCTGGGGGTCCTTGACTTCCCTGCGCTGTCGGATCAGCGAGCTGGCGAGGGCAGCCATTTTGCCGTGCCCTGCTCACCCTTGGGGCGCAGAGGGCGTCAGTGGGCCGCCCACCTGTCCGATCACCCAGGGCCACGTAGGAGAGGAACAGGAGACGGCAGATGTTTGGAGTACAGCGGGGTCTCCCACAATAACCAAGGGGAGAATGCGTCACAACTTGCAGGATGCGGAACAAAAAAGGGGCTTGGTTTAGAGGGTTAAAAGGGGGAGGGGCAAAACACTTGTGAAGTTCACAATAAACTTTATTTGTTTCTTTGGCTATCAAAATAGTCCCCGGAATGCAGAATTCCTGATGTTGTGATCCTGATGAACGGCAGCTGTTGTTTTTGGGATTCTTTGTTGTATTTCAGGTCTCGTTGCACAGCATATGGACTGGAAAAGTGTCAGCAGATGATCCATGGAGTCGTACTGGAATTCTGAAAAAAAAGTAAGCCATTACAGCAGCACCATCCTCTCTCTGTCCAGCTCTATTCCCTGCAGATCCAAGCTCCTAGAATCCCTGGCCTCTCACGTCCCTCCAACAATTTAGTTTAGGATCGATCTTTAGAATACACCTGGATCAGAAATCATTCTGAGAGTTCAGAAAAAAGGCATAAAACGTCCACTCGTTTTATCCGTATGGTTCCACATATCAGTGGGATCCCCGGAAAACAGAGAAGGATGCACAAAACGAACAAGCTAAAAAAATACAGATCCTACGGAGAAAAGCAACAATATCCTGAGACAATCTCAGTGAAACTCCATTACCTGATTCCAAAGTATCGCATCCATGACACTATGATTGCAAAAATAGAAAAACAAAGACAGACAAGCTGAGTAAAAGTCAAAAACTGGTGTCGTCAACCCTGGACCTCATATCTATGGGTGATCAGATGGATAAGGATGAAAGGAATCGGAAGTTCTCTCCCTTCTCAGTCCATTCCCCTTTTCTCCCTCTCCCCAAGCTCCCGAGAGAGGGTTTGTAAATTCCAGCGGCTTCTGCAGACAGAGGTGACATTCATGAGCGAATGAGTGCAGGAGAGCGGAGGGGAGCACCAAGCCTCCCCCAGACTCCCGTAAGGCAACCAGACGGCGAGCGCTGAGGAACCCGTAGCTCCGTGTCCTTCACACCACTTGAGAGGAGAGGTGGGAGGGAGGCACGGATGGAGGGATGAAATGGAGGAATGTTAAGGATAAATGCTGCACATATCTGTTCGTCCCGCTTCACATGCTGTAAAGGTCCCGTTTAAAGAAGGTCCCTTCTAGGCTGTCCCAGCACTCCTGTCTTCTGTTTTCACTGCTGAAAGTATTCTCACCCCTGCAGGCGAGCGTAACTGAGTCTCCTTAGCAAGGCACCTCTGAATATGTGTGAGAATGAGAGAGTTTATGTGTGTGTGTGTGTGTGTGTGTATGAGAGTGATTGAGAGAGTGTGTGAATGTGTGACTCTCCGTCTCTCTTTTTTGCTCTCCCTCCCGTCCCCGCTCACAGTGAGTTACGGAGCCAACACTGGCAACATGCTTTGCTTTACTCCCTCGTTCTCTCTTTCCATCTCTTTGTAAACCCTCCCCTTACCTTTTTCTGCCCTCCCTCTCTGTCACTCAGAACCCTCCTTCTTTTCTGATCACTCAAAAGCCCTCCTTCTCTTCATGTCCTCACACCCACCCCTCTCATTCCTCTTTTCCCTCCCCCTTTTCTGTTCTCTCTCTCTCCTCGTTGGGTGCCGTTGTGGTCGGGAGCGTTAAAAAATTAAACCTGCCTCATGCTTCCTTAAAGCGACAGATGAGACAGAGAGAGCGATAGAGAGAGAAAGAGAGAGAGAGAGTGCAAGAGCGAGTCCTTATTTACACTCTGTACCACAAACACACATGCCACTTAAAGTAACAGATATTAACTAAATAAAACGCTGGATACAGTGTTGTGAACTATTATAAATGCTACAAATCCAAGTCTTACAGTTTTAATCAAAGTATTAAAAGGCTATATGAGTATTTTAATATACATGCCTATATCAAGTGCTGTGTGCCATTCAAACTTGAATTCAGAATGCCTTTTACATAACAATTCAGTTCCTGAATTTGAATTGAGGGAGCAAACCAGGCGCAGGATTGCAATTCAAATTTGATAATTGTGAAGAATGAAATATGCAAAGTTCACATAGCTATATTTTTTTTAACTAGAAAAGCACAGTTTGCCTGTTACAGGCCTTACAAAGAATAATGAATGGTAGAACAATAAATAGAATGATATAATGTTAAGTGGAATGATAGATAGAACGATAGAATGATAAATAGAACAAATGAGCAATAGGTAGAAGGACTGACGGATGGACAGACGGAGCAAAAGAACAATATAAAGACAGACAGACAGAGACAATTCAATTAAAATTAGAAGGGAGCCAATTCTTCCATTTTGAAGAATGACAAACCCTGATAGCATTAGGAAAAGAGGACAAGGTAAATTAAAAACAAATTCTGCTTGCCACTATTGGTCTTAAATCATCCACATCTGTCTCTCAAATGTCACCTGGAATACAAAATAAATTTCCTCACTTTATTTATATGCCCCACCTCTATTCCTCTCCCTTTTTTCACACTCAATTCATCACATTTCCCCTCATATTCATGTCTGAGCTGATAAAAACAAAATTCATTCAACTTAGACAGAAAACCAAGAAACTGACTTGCATCAGCAGCTTTTTACCGCTTTTTAAATGACAGGAATGCTCTAAAAACACGCTTTAAAACAAGTTGTGAATACTGATTTTAATACCTCACTCCTGCTTTTCTCCTTCGGTGCCTCAGTTCAGTGGGGAAACATTTAGCTATCTGAGCACCAGCAGTATGCACACAGGTTGAATGGGGCTCTGATTCCTTCACCAGCAGCCTAATTCAAATCAGTGTTATAATAAGGTTTTATAACCCACAGCAAGTTTGAATTAGTCATGGCCTGTGACGCCTCTATTTGCGTGTTGCTCCGCCGCCAGAGCACTTATTGATGTGGAGGAGGATTTTCTTTCTAGGCACTGAGTCAAAGCCATTTTAATCAGCAGAGTTATGACTATGACATCCAGTGGTTATGCTGGACAGATAAGAGCCAAAGACATGCAAAACATCTGGGAAAGGACAAAGATACACAGAAAACTAAGAGATGACCATGACGTTACATGTAGCAATTTAATTTTTTTCCAAATCACTAACATGATGTATCCAGGTTGTCCAGTCTGTCAGAGGTGATTATAGTCAACTGAGAACCTGAGAACCTGAATTGTATGTATGTTTGTCAGTTTTCTCCTTTGTATCAACAGCATTGTCTCAAATTTGACAGCTTTTATCTTTCTATAATATCCTTTAAAAGTGTCAGGCTAAATAAAATAAAATAAAATAAAATAAAATAAAATAAAATAAAATAAAATAAAATAAAATAAAATAAAATAAAATAAAATAAAATAAAATAAAATAAAATAAAATAAAATAAAATAAATAAAAAAAAAGTCAAATTATATAACTTTATTTTATCCAAACAGGATATTTTTTTGGGCCCCCCAAAAAAGTCGCTGTTTGGATTTTAACTGGCAAATACTTAAGAAGAATGGATTGTTATTACACTGATTATTATGTTTCTAGCATGTTTTATGTTTGGCAACAATTCACCGGGGCTACAATTGTGAAAGTATGGTTCAGAGAGTATGAAGAATCATTTTCAAACATAAATTGACACCTCTGAGTAAACTTTACAGAGTGCTCACTTCTTGCATTGTCAATACAAGATCTTGACCAAAAAATGATGCACCTCTCGATGGAAATAAATGTTGTGATGTTATTTCCATCAAGAGGTGCATCAATTTTTGGTCAAGGTCTTGTATTTTCAATGCAAGAAGTGAGCACTCTGTAAAGTCTCCTCCAGCACATCCCAAAGTCTTTCAATGAAATTAAGGTCTGGACTCAGAGGTGCCAATTCATGTGTGAAAATGATTCTTCATGCTCTCTGAACCATTCTTTCACAGTTTTAACCCTGGTGAATCTTGACATTGTCATCCTGGAATATGGCCATGATGTGTCTTCCTACATGGTTGTTTAAGAAATAAAAAGCTACACACTCCATCTTTAAGGGTTAAAAGAATTTTTGCCAAACATAAACAAGTCAATAGAAAGTTTCTGTTACTGAAAAATAAATATGTTTGTGTGTATGTATGTATGTGTTTGCACATTAAAAAAGTTACTCTTGCTGCAGTCTTTGTGATGTCTTTGAAGAAATTTTGGGTCTTACTCAAGGGTAGGGCATAAACGAACGTATTTCCTTTTTGGCAAATGTGAACGCTTTCATTTTAATAGTGCATGTCCAGTGAAGGATGGAGACTGCACTGGCAGAGAGGACAGACCTCTTCCATTTTAATCAGTCTGTTAAAACACAGCACTAAACCCCTGCTGTTATATGGACTTCACTTCATGACTACAGTAGAATACAGAAAGCATTATATAGCACTAACATGCAAACATTCATAAGCCCCTAATTCAGTAATTTACCAAAAGTTCCAAACAACTGAACAGACAGGTTCTGTATCAAACACTATATTGAGCTTCCTACCTAGAGGGCAATTTTAGACATCTTAGGCATGAAAATGCAGTGAAGCAGCTTTGCATATCTTTTATAGTGCAAAAAATTTTAATTCAAGATGGCACACAGAGCTGAAAGAAATACTGCATTTAAATTTATTTTTATTCAGTATTAAAAAGGGTTGAATAGGAAATATTTTCAGCTAACAAAAAACATAGACCAAGCTAATTAGCATTCATACGTAATATTTATGCATGCATTTTTGTACTTTTGGATATACATTGAAACATACAACATCGGCATGCTGACAGAATCTATAGCATAAAAGTACTTATGTACACAGCTTTAGAAACATAAAAATATTTATTTATAATTTTGAGCCCTTGTTCTCAATTCCATTCAATACTCAAGAAATATATAAAATAATAGTAATAATAAGAGGCGAATGAAGCAGAATGAGGAGCTAAAAATCAAGGCAACTGCAAAAATTGGAGATGATTTTAAGCGAAATGTTTGAAACAATCTCTTGTAATGTGACATAATTGCTTATTACCTTTGACCAATAGGTGGCGCTGACACAAAATTGATCTTGTGTGGTCATTGTTGGGTGAAAATTACATACAAAGTTTGGTGTTAATATGTCAAATCTTTCCAGCGATACAGTCTCAGATGCAATTTGCTTCACGCCATCAAATTTATTGAGGCGATATACGAAAACGATTTTGTCTATCTCAACACAAAATCTGTAACTTTTCGCCGGCATGGTCTGAAGATGATTGAATGACTAGAATTTGGTGAAAATCAGAGGAATGTCTAGGATGACTTTGAAAAAGAAGGATTTAAAAGAAAATCAAAATGATAGACAGGAATTTTGGCTGACTATGGCAAAATTGTTTTCCATGTTCTCGACATGAACCAATAAATCTATTAAAGGAACACTCCACTTTTTTTGAAAATAGGCTCAATTTCCAACTCCCCTAGAGTTAAACAGTTGAGTTTTACCGTTTTCGAATCCATTCAGCCGATCTCCGGTTCTGGCGGTACCACTTTTAGCATAGCTTAGCATAGTTCATTGAATCTGATTAGACCGTTAGCATCGCGCTTAAAAGTGACCAAAGAGTTTTGATATTTTTCCTATTTAAAACTTGACTCTTCTGTAGTTAAATCGTGTACCAAGACCGACAGAAAATGAAAAGTTGTGATTTTCTAGGCTGATATGGCTAGGAACTATACTCTCATTCAGGCGTAATAATCAAGGAACTTTGCTGCCGTATCATGGCTGCAACAGTGCAATGATATTACGCAGCGTCTCTCACAAACGTCTCCATGGTTGCAAGGCACGTTCCCTGTGCAAGCAGGGGCTCACGGGCGCTGCGTAATATCATTGCGCTGCTGCAGCCATGATACGGCAGCAAAGTTCCTTGATTATTACGCCTGAATGAAAGTATAGTTCCTAGCCATATCAGCCTAGAAAATCGAAACTTTTCATTTTCTGTCGGTCTTAGTACACGAAGAGTCAAGTTTTAAATAGGAAAAATATCAAAACTCTTTGGTCATTTTTAAGCGCGATGCTAACGGTCTAATCAGATTCAATGAACTATGCTAAGCTATGCTAAAAGTGGTACCGCCAGAACCGGAGATCGGCTGAATGGATTCGAAAACGGTAAAACTCAACTGTTTAACTCTAGGGGAGTTGGAAAATGAGCCTATTTTCAAAAAAAGTGGAGTGTTCCTTTAAGACCAATTTCATTACAATAGGCAAAATTAATCAAAAACTATTAGCATTTTTAGAAATTTCATTATAATGTTTGACCGCAAGGTGGTGCTGTCTCAAATCTTTTTGAGTACCTTCAGGGCATAGTGCAGATGACACATGCCGAGTTTCGTGACAATACGCTAATGTTTTTATAAAACAGCATTTTACAACAAAATTCAAAATGGCTGATATGGGAAAACTGGTTATCGTTTGATTTGGAATGCTGCACCAAATCTAAAGAGGGTTTTGTGATTTTTGGTCAAACTGTTCAGAAGTTGCCATGGGCTACAGTAAAATATCTGGTGACCAATCAGAATAGTTCAAAGCCATGTAACTATAAAAGTGCCTTGACACACAATCTCTTTCATTACTGTCCTATATAATAACGTAAGCAAAAATAGCAATTTTTCAAATCTAATGACCACTAGGTGGCACTGTGCCCAAACTGTGCAGGTACCCTCAGGTCATGGTTGTCATAACACACACCGAATTTGGTCTAAAGGCCCTGATATACTTCAAACAAAGTTCTTCTTCGTTCTTCGTTTAGGAGAAAAATGAAGTTCAAAATGCGTGAGCATCAATATAGCCTACTGTAATCGAACACATACGACGCCCACATTGCTGAGAGCGACGGTTAGATGAATATGTAAATACGTGCTGTATGCTTTCTTCTCAGTAATAAAATAAACACAACAAATATTAGAAAATTGCAAGCATTTTTATAGAAAGCATAAGAAAAGCGTCTGATCATAACAACATTGGTATGTTAGCATGAGCTCTGCAAATTAGCACTCCAGTCACATCACGTTTATTTATATAGCAGTTTATTCAATTTATTGCTTAAAAGCAAGCAGCTTTACAGTATAAATCATAAAAAACAGTGTCATTTCATCAGAAGCACAACTTCATTTTGTACTATAAAGCAGCTAGCTAGTGTTCATGTTTTCACCCACGGAGATCTTATCTCAACAAACTCAGCAGACGAAGTCAGAGAAGACTTCCACGCGAATGAAGATGGAGCCTCGGCGCATACCTCCTATTACGTTATCGTCACGGACCAATGGTAGTAAGAACAGAGATCGTATTATTATAGGGAGATGAGAGGGTCTGTATCTCTTACCATTGGAGAAAGCGTAATGGCTAACTTAATCACGTGCGGCACCTCTCAGCCTATCATGTAATGGCAGGGACATTAGTCGCAACATTCCCTAGTCTGCCTTCTCATGAAAAATACATTTTTATCAAGCTAAAATCTACATATAGTTCCTAACAAAAGTATTGTTTAGTATAAAACATGCTGAAGATTAGAAAACAGAATGTCAATTAATTAAATGATAAGCTATTTCCCCACAAAAGCTGTTTAATCAGCATAGTGAAGCCTCTCATCCATTCAAAAAACGGCCTCTGATCTCCTTCCCTGCGTACAGCCAGAGATGGAGCGTTAGCGTTAGCCGTTACGCTTTTTTGGCTAAAGGTTGCCATCCAGTGGCTTCAGTAAGAAGGTGTTTTGCCTCTGGAGCGAACTTTTCCTGAAAGTTTGCTTTGGCAAGCCATTTCGAACTTCCAAAAAGAACACAAAACTAACTTTGTTTTCGCCTGATTTTGTTGAAATGATATCACATCAGTTCGTTCTTTGATTTCGTTTGAAGTATATTGGGGCCTTAAATACGCTACAGCATTGCAGAAATATAGCCTCGCATCCATTTTGGCATGTTCTTCATAGAATTTGTCTGAAGATGATCTGGTTGGAGCAATGGTCTAGGAGTTAAAAAAAATATAGAAAATAAATTCTGAAAGTTCAAAAAATGGTGGAAAAATTTCTAGCTTTTTATTATAATAGAAATAAATAGCTGCTGCTGCTGCACTAGCTGCTCTGCAAACTGTCGTAAAGCTGAAAGCAATACAATGATTCAGAATCAGATTTAATAATACTTTGATAAAAATTTATTTCTGATATTTTTGTTTTGGCTAGTAGAAGTTCTGAATGGCTTGTAACATAAAAATTTAGTAGCCAAACTGGCTGATGAGTGAAAAAGTTCATTTCAAACCCTTATTGTAAATAAAATACAATTAGGAATATCTATGAATACTACTATTTGGAAGATCTGCATTTCACCCAATACACATTGTAATAATAAAATAAAATATAAATTTTTCAGCAAATTTGCTGCTCATGTCTCTCCTTTCTCTTGTTCAGACACACTAAAAGTCATCTGTTTTTCATGTAAAGACTGGAAAAGATTTAAATGTTAATGTCTACTTTAGAGGCAGACTGTGTCTGTCAGAGAGATTAGGGAGTGAATACTTCAGTTCTCTGTGAAGTCTCAGTGGAAGACGCTAAAGGCCGCATGCAGGTTAGTTTCTCCTCAAATGTGTTCACTGAGCATACACTCCCTTGAGAGGGTGATCACTGCGCCTAGGGAGAGACTCTTGTGATTAAGACTTTGTAAGTGTGTCCTTAGCTCAGGGACACTTCCGAACAGGTCACAAACCACACAAATACACAGAGAAACTCACCCACTCACATTGACAAATGTAGCTTCAAGAAGATTTAGCTCAGGAAAGTCCAAATGCTTTTTCTAACTGCCTTCTTTTCCAAATCCATTCTAGTCATCACCAGGCTGCTCTCTATGGCAAGAGAGTCATCTGTAATCTGTTCCTGAGGGACTTGGAAGGAAAGATTGGAGGGGAGAAAAAAAAGCACAGAACGGAAGCAGGGCAAGAATAAGTAAAAGGAAATCAGAGGAAGACAGTGCTGGGTGGAGGCAATTAGCATAATGCTTAATCCGTAAACATCTATGGGAGTGTGGAAAGACAGAGAGCGAGGTAGAATGAGAGGCAGGGAGAAAAATGCTGAGCCATTGAAGTCTGCTGTTTATACTAAATGGATGACACACATTAGAAATGTGGAGAAAACTGAGGGGAAAGGTGAGAGAAAGGATGAGAAAAGGAAGGAAGGAGGCCTCCTGCTGAACACAAGCAATTCAAAAATTTGGAGTCAGTAAGATTTTTTTTTTTTTGAAAGAAAGAAATTAATCTTTTATTCAGCAAGGACACATTAAATTGTAAAATGTGACAGTAAAGACATCATATTGAGATATTATAATAAATTATGTTCTATTGATCTATTTATCATAGAATTGTAAAAAAAAAAATAAAAAATCTGTTTCCACAAAAATATTAAAGTCCCCCTGTGGTGAAAATCAAGTTTTTAATGTTGTTTATATGTCTGTCTGGTGTTTTTAACATGGTTTAAGACAAACCATGTGCAAATCCATAAGTCAACAACATTGCTGAGTATTTTCTCTTTAAAACTGCAGTGAACCAAAGACTGGTCGCTGGTGTTTCTGACATCACAAACTACCTTGTAACCAATCACGTCAACGTGCCAGCAGGCTTTAGAAAGGGAGTCTCAAAAGAAGGTTGGCCCGGTATTTTTTCTGTTGACATGAAAAATCGGGTAGATTTAGCAATATAGAGGGTGTATGATCCATATTATGATGTTATGAAGAACTACATGCCTTTCTTCACTAAAGCTCTGAGTTATTCAAAGGGTTTCTAAGGACACTGATTGTTAGAAGACAGCTGTCTGACTCATGAATGTGAACATGGTTTGTGTAACATTAGCAACACATTATTAGCTGTTTGATCACATAGTCAAGCAAAACGCGGATCTCATCTAAGCTTGTGCGAGTGAGTGAAGGAGGGGCTAATTATCATATTCATAGTTCCATATATATTAAATGAGGCAAGGGTGTAGAGTTACATTCAAGCTATTTTAAGGCATTAAGATTTTTTTTTCACAGAAAATTAATTTTGTAATTTTGGTGATCAAAGATGAGTTTTAAGGGATTACTGACTACAGGGGGACTTTAACAAATGATAATAAGAAGAAATATTTCTTGAGCAGCAAATCAGCATATTAGAATGATTTCTGAAGTATTATGTGACTAAAGACTGGAATAATTATGCTGAAAATTCATCTTTACCAACACAGGAATAAATTACTTTCGATAGTCCACTTTAGACATACTACTATGCAACTTTGCAACTACATGTTAATTAACTTTCATTACAGTATGGTACAACGGGGCTAAAGGCACACCTTAAGAAAAAATGTGCTTTTCACTCCTCCCATAGTGTATGCCTGCAGAAAAAAATATGTATGTTTGTAATGAACATTGATGGAGCAACAGATTTTGTGTGAATAAATAAATTATAAAAGTGGTTTGTTTTGTTTAAAAATATTATAAATGAATGATGTGGCAAGGTGAACCTTTTACCTCACATACAGAGTTAAATATAATTCAGATTTTTAATCCCCATATCCGCTTACATATATTTATATATAATCTATTTTTAATCTCTATAATTAAAATGTATAATTCAGATTTTTATCTCCATATCCATTTACATATATTATATATATCTTCCAAGGGGTTTTTTCCCTCCTAGGACTTTTTTCCCAGTGCTAGCACGCTGTTTTTCTCCTAGGGTTTTTTTCCACCCCTGGGAGTCAGCCGACATTGGCTTAATGTAGCACCATCTTGTATATGTCACATATTACCACGCTTGTTTGTACAGCTTATTTTTAACCACTTCCCTTTTTTTTTCTGTGCTTCTAATATGTAAAGCTGCTTTGAAACAATTACCAATTGTAAAAGTGCTATATAAATAAATTTGACTTGACTTAAATTTTATGGCTCACCAACATGGGGCAAAATGCACAAAGATTTTACACAAATACTTCATCTAGAATAATATGTTTTGAATAATATCTAAGGTAATAGTTTATAGTTTGCACTATTTTCTGTTTATTTTGATAAATAAAATAATTCATTTTTGTTCAATAAATATACTGTCATTAAAATACGTCAATATAAAAATATATTTTACAAATTATTGAAAGCATTGAATGAAATTCCATAATTTAATATAGTTTTACAGCAGTAACAATACATATATTTTATTATATGATATAACTAATATCATATTTTTTAAATATGAAGGTTTCATTGTAAATATGGTGATTATCCTTATCATTACCATTGGACACCTAACTTAATATATGATATTTACCGTCTGAATCTAACCATGTCATGTCAACAAAAGGAGAAGTCGGTCAGCTCTTTATTATCATGTTAATTATTGTGTCTTTTGCCCCAACAGCAGCGGCACTTTTTACACAAATTACATATTCTTCTGTTATTAAAGGGGGACTCAGAGATATTTCAAATACACTGTATGGAAGTTAGTCAGGCCGACACCAACAACAAACGTCTAACCATTCTGCATGAGGGAGCGTATGGCAGTCGATGAGAGAGAAAGAGCAAGAGGGAGATTTGAAAATAATAAAAAAAAAAAAACTGCAGAATGAGAGATAAGACACAATACAAAAGAGCTCAAAAGAATATCATTGGAATTAAGGTTTATGACTGGGCAAGCGCTCTAGGACTCGCGTTAATATTAGAAAAGCTTTCCAGTGCTGGAGGGAGCTAAGTGGGAAGGCCTGAAAACAGACGCAGAGACTGCTTTAATCCCGCTTATCATGTGAGTACACTGGGTTTTGATTGTCTGGAGCTGCTGTGCTGTTTGCGACTAACAACGAACACTTTGAACACAACCAAATTTCCAAAAGCATTTTGAATGAATGGATGTTAAGGAAAGTGCTGCAATTTTTTTTTTTTGCCATCTAGTGGTTTAGAGGAAAGTAAAATCAAATGCGCCTTTTACCCTGTTACGCCTTTAGCCCTTTTGTACCCTATTAGTAGACTGTTAGGTTCAGGTTAGTAGAATAAGTTGACATGTAGTTGCAACTTTTAGTCAGTAGAATGTCTGTTGGGGGAGCATCAAAATAAAGTTCTTAGCTGATATTAAGCACAGTCTACTACTACTCTAATAATGAGAGTTAGTTGACATGTAGTTGCAAAGTTACTTATCATTAGTAGAATGGCTAAATGCTCACACTTTGAAATAGTAGTGTAGATACTGAAGAGGTCAAAAGAAAATGTCATTGCCTGTCAACTTCCATTGTAACACTTTACAGTGTTGGTTTTTTCACAAATTACATATGTGCAATTCTAAAGGAAGGTTTAAGAGATGCATGCTCACAAAATCCAATCACAACACAAGAAATGCGTTACCTCATTTTAGTCACAATCCTTCTGGTATATGGTGGAGAAGCAGCAAATTGTAGATAATGGTATAACTCAGTGGGAACACTGCTCTGATTGTTCTGTGGGAGGAAGGAGCCCTGGTGAGTTACATCTCAGATGGAGCAATGGCTCAGCAGCAGCTTCTGAGAAAGAAAAACCCATAAAACGCAATAAGTTAAACTGTACAGTAGACACACTTAAACTGTACAGTTAGTAGCTAACTAAAGGCCCGTTCACACCAAGGATGATAACTATAACGATAAAGATTCTGAAAATTGTTCTACATATAAAAGAATAGCAGAGCACCACAACAAAAACAATAATGGCACAGATAAATTATATCTTTGGAATCACTGTCAGAATTTTTTTTTTCTAGCTCATGATTGGTTAAAAACAATGACAGCCAAGCAGAATCCATCCTGCTTTCAGAGCTGCGCACACTTAGAAAACAAAACAAACATTAATTTTCAACATTAAAGGAACACTCCTCTTTTTTTGAAAATAGGCTCATTTTCCAACTCCCCTAGAGTTAAACAGTTGAGTTTTACCGTTTTCGAATCCATTCAGCCGATCTCCAGTTCTGGCGGTACCACATTTAGCATAGCTTAGCATAGTTCATTGAATCTGATTAGACCGTTAGCATCACGCTTAAAAATGACCAAAGAGTTTCGATATTTTTCCTATTTAAAACTTGACTCTTCTGTAGTTAAATTGTGTACTAAGACCGACGGAAAATAAAAAGTTGTGATTTTCTAGGCTGATATGGCTAGGAACTATACTCTCATTCAGGCGTAATAATCAAGGAACTTTGCTGCCGTTCCATGGCTGCAGCAGTGCAATGATATTACGCAGCACCTGTGAGCCCCTGCTTGCACAGGGAACGTGCCTTGCAACCATGGAGACGTTTGTGAGAGGCGC
Source organism: Chanodichthys erythropterus (assembly GCF_024489055.1). Classification (NCBI taxonomy): domain Eukaryota; kingdom Metazoa; phylum Chordata; class Actinopteri; order Cypriniformes; family Xenocyprididae; genus Chanodichthys; species Chanodichthys erythropterus. The sequence goes on along the minus strand of NC_090231.1, from coordinate 14,154,819 downwards.
TGCGTAATATCATTGCACTGTTGCAGCCATGGAACGGCAGCAAAGTTCCTTGATTATTACGCCTGAATGAGAGTATAGTTCCTAGCCATATCAGCCTAGAAAATCACAAATTTTCATTTTCCGCCGGTCTTATTACACGATGTAACTACAGAAGAGTCAAGTTTTAAATAGGAAAAATATCAAAACTCTTTGGTCATTTTTAAGCGCAATGCTAACGGTCTAATCAGATTCAATGAACTATGCTAAGCTATGCTAAAAGTGGTACCGCCAGAACCGGAGATCGGCTGAATGGATTCGAAAACGGTAAAATTCAACTGTTTAACTCAAGGGGAGTTGGAAAATGAGCCTATTTTTAAAAAAAATGGAGTGTTCCTTTAAGCTATCGAATGGCTTCATATGTCTTGCACGAAAACTTCCTGGTGCTTTACAATGTTTTTTTATGCTTAGTGAGGCTTAAAGGGACATGACAGGAGAAATCAAATTTTCCTTAACTTTTGACATATAAGAGGTCATCATACTATAAGCATATCCTGTAAGTTTTAGAGCTGAAAACTTCCTTGTTAGTCCAATAAAAGCTTTAATTGACACCAGACCCAGAAAACGACAGGATTTTCAAAGTGGGGATCTATGACGTCAAAGGGCAGCAAGCACCGCCTCCGCAGAAGATGATCAATGCCTACTTAATCACTGCCTGTTTAGCCCCGCCCACCGAATTGCGCATAAGTAACATTTGTGGTGCTAAACCAGATCGAGCTACCAAGCAATAAACATGCCGTTGAGGATTACAAAATATTGTGCAGTGCCTGGGCTCTACAGTAAAGAAACAACATGTAAGTAACTGTGTTAATTCTAATGCCTGATCTGATATGTAATGATTCACGTACAGTCAGATGTTCTTTGTCTGTGTGTCAGTAAATCAAACCAGTGACTAAACGTTAATTTGCGTTGTTTCTCTTAGTAGGATGAAAATAATCTGTTCTTTAACGGTGATTAAATTATATAAAGAAAGCTCAAAGAAGGCGCCCTTTGTAATCGCTGTCAATCAAACAGCACAAGTTTATCAGTGACTGATGCGCAAAACTCCCGTTTTATTCAACGAATCTTTTAGTTATATCGCGTTTGCACTGTTAGTGAAGATGAAAGCATTTGTTAGTGTACAGAAATTGAGTTGCAATGACATCGTGGCTTTTATGCGCTCAACAACATGTCTGTGATCGGCTACAATGTTTATCTCTGCAACCTTTCATGCTGCCATCTAAATATAATGCAACACTTTTCACGATTAGTTAACCTTAGAGCTGTAATAGTAAAAGAGAGAGTAATACTTGGATATTTTCATATGCAAAGATGTTAGCCAATCACAGCAGTGGGCATTTACACTGAAGTCTCACAGCAGACACACCCCTTAAAACGGAGCGTTCAAATCAGAGGCTAAAATCAGGGTAGGAAAAATTGTATTCATGAATTATGACAATTTTGGATGTAAAAAGCATTCTAACATTATAAGTGCACCCTAGGAAACATTATAAAACAATAAACCAAGCAGTTCATGACCCCTGTAACAATAACACAATATAGTATATACAATATCGGACGTTGCTGAGAAGCTGGAGTCGTGGAATGGAGGATTTTTGAGGGATGAATCTCCGGAGCGCTGTGACTGCCTTCCATCATGTCTTCTCGTACAAAAGTCTGCGTCTCCGTCAGACTGATGCTGCCTAGACAGGATTTGCCGCAAGTTTTCAAAATCGCGATAATCAGACACAGTTTTAATGATAATCAAAGACATTTTATCGTGGTTTATCGTGAAACTGGTAATCTTCTCATCTCTATTATAAGCCATTAAAGACAGACCTTGAGCTACGATATTGCTATTCGACAGTATTTGCTTATGCTTAAACTGTCAGCCCACATTATTTCAGCATATTTGTAAAATAATCATGTTTAACAGCAGAATTCCTGGTGAAAAACTACATTACCCATGATGCTGTACAGAAAATTTAACCAATCAGAGAGTTGAAACAAGCAAAATGCACCAAGAGCTCTTTAGCTCCGCCCACTCCCATGAAGCACCACAAACTCAATTTAATTGAGTCGGTCTCTCTACGCTCTCAAAATACTTATATATTTAATGGACACTTTACTATCCCATGAGACCAAAGGAGAGGATTTATGAGTGTCAGCGAAGCGACGCAACTGACACTGGTAGGACATATGATAAATGACAACATGATCATATGACTGAATTTCATTCATACTACCCATATTCATCCTATACAGAACATAGGCTATGGCAAAAATCGCATACTTCCCTACTATATAGTAGGCAATAAACAGTATGTGATAAAAAGTACTATGTCCAAATTTACAGTACTCATAAAACAGTAGAGAAAAAGTACCTGGATGATCGACTACTTCCGGCTAGATTCTGAAGTGTGCATACGGTGGACACTTTACTATCCCATGAGGCCACAGGAGAGGATTTATGAATGGCGGGGAAATGACGCAACTGATACTGGTAGGTCATGTAATTATGACAACATGATGAATGCAGTATGTCTAGATTACATTCATACTATATAGAACATACTTTTTAGTGCATGCAAAGTACTTGTTATTCAAAATAAGTACCTACTCAAGAGATTATGTGATTCAGACACAGCCATACTTTTTTAACGGTTGCAAAATAGATTTAAATTCAAATGTAGTACCTACTCAGTCAGTATGTAATTTCACATGTTTCCACCCACGGAACCATAATTTTAATAAAGGTTCATATGAGGGCTTAAGTATATACACAACAGTACTAGTATCAGGTTTCTAAAGACACCCTTCTCTGTTTTACAGAATTGAATTGCACTTGAGTGAACTTGAGTCTTGTAGTGACTTTTATTTTGAGAAGTTATCTCAGCCAGTGCAGAGGCTTCTATTTCTCTCTCACTGTTTCACACTACAAAACACAGAATCCGCTGAACAAAGAAGAAAACAGCATTAAAGATTCACAAGGATGAGCTAGTCCTCAATTCAGCTAAGTTCCTCATTGAGGTACCCAGCACAGACAAACGAGAAGAAGAGAGAAGCAGCCTCAGCATTCCACAGGAACAAAGCGCTACAGGCACGCTGGAGGTGGTGTGCGTACATGTTTGTGTTGATGAGGTGTGAATGTTCATGCATGTGTGTGCAGAATTGTGTTTGTGTGTGCATGTGCACGCTCCAGCGTGTCTTTACAGGATGCAGGTCATGCATGCAGTGGATGCTTGCTGCCATGTGCTTGCATCCCTTTGCTATCAGCTCTCTGCCTGCTACTCAGAGTTCTGCTCAGGTCTCTTCCCTGCTGGAAATCAACTTAACACCAACAAATGGCCTTATCCTTATTCTTTCATCAAGCCATACACGAATCAGGCCGCTACAAGCATCCACTTCTAGAAGTCATATCTTCTTCTAAGAGTAGTTAAGTAGCACAATTTAGTACAAGGGTTTTCAAGCAAGAAGGTGGTCCTAGAAAAATCAAGAGAGGAAAAAATTGAGGGGTGGGGGTGTGCTGTTAAAGGGAACTTAAAGGGATAGTTCACCCAAAAATGAAAATGTGACGTTTATCTGCTTACCCCGAGCGCATCCAAGATGTACGTGACTTTGTTTCTTCAGTAGAACACAAATGATGATTTTGAACTCCAACCATTGCGTTCTGTCAGTCGTATAATGCATGTCAATGGGAACTTCATCTGTAAGAGTAAAAAAAACATGCACAGACAAATCCAAATTAAACCCTGCGGCTCGTGACGACACATTGATGTCCTAAGACACGAAACGATCGGTTTGTGCGAGAAACCGAACAGTATTTATATAATTGTTTACCTCTTAAACACCACTATGTCCAACTGCCCTGCGCATCTGGTTACTGAGGTCAGAAAACGCATTCTGATGACGGAAGTGATGTCTCGCACTTTGCTTCAATGAGTGTGAGAAATCACTACCATTGTCAGAGTGCGTTCAGATCTCAGTAACCTCACTAACTCACAAAAATTTCACTTTAAATGAATTTGAACAGAATAATTTTGCACATTTTCCCGAATTTTATTCAGCATTTTCTATGCATTTTTTTTTACATAGTAAAACAAAACCTGTAGCTGTAGTTTTCCTTTTCTGCCAAATGTTGTCAGACAAATGCCAAATTTTGATGGTTAGGGTTAATAACAATATATCCCCTCCCGACATCACTTTTGGACACTACTGTAGATTTTATTCTAAAAAATATAATTTAAATAAATCTAAATAAATGAATAAAAAAATAAATGCACAGTATATAAACAATGGGTTTCAATTTTATGAAAGGGTCCTTGACATTAAAAAGTTTGAAAAGCCCCTGATTTAGCAGATGCTTATATCCAAAGCCTCTTACAGTACACTTATTGCAGGAACAATTCATGTGGAACATTCCGGGGTTAAGTGCTTCGCTCAAGGGCTCAGTGGCAATAGTTCATGGCGTGTTCTTTACAAGACTCAAATGAGCAACCATCAGTCCATTACGCTTTTGTCCAGGTTGAGCAATTTCTCCATCCTGGCTCCTAAGTGGTAGAATTAAAGGGTTAGTTCACCCCAAAATGAAAATTCTGCCATTTATTACTCACTCTCATGTCGTTCCACACCCGTAAGGCTTTCGTTCATCTTTTGAAAACAAATGAAGATCTTTTTGATGACAGAATGCTGTCAGATTTCCTTCCATTGACTACCTTTGTAACTACCACTTTGATGCTTCAAAAACCTCATAAAGAGATCGGAAAACTAATCCATATGAATTGAGCGGTTTAGTCCAAATTTTCTGAACAGAATCGATCGCTTGTTATGATGAAATGATTTAACCTCTAGCAAACCTCTTTCAGAAGCTCAAACGGGCAAACAAAGCCACTAGATGACAATCTCTGCTGCGTAACACACGAGAATGAACCTCATTGGTTATGCAGCACGTTTCAACTTCTGGAAAAGGTTTGTTCTTGTGCGTTATTCGAGTTAGGTTAAAGCGAGTAAAAGCCTAAATTAAATATTTTCATAACAAGTGATCGATTCTCTTCAGAAAATTTGGACTAAACCGTTAGATTCATATGGATTAGTTTTCTGATCTCTTTATGAAGTTTTTGAAGCATCAAAGTGGTAGTTACAAAGGCAGTCAATGAAAAGGAATCTGACAGCATTCATTTGTCTTCCGAAGATGAACAAAAGTCTTGTGGGTGTAGAATGACATGAAGGTAAGTAATTTTCATTTTGTGGTGAACTAACCTTTAAAACCCAAAACCAGCAAGAACAACCATGCTAAATGTTGGCATAACCAATATATACCTGTGTGTTACATTTTTCCAACATACAGTAAAGAACAACAGTCATGAAGCTGTGCTACACTTCAAGACTTATGGGAATCTATCAATGCACATGCTCCACATGTAATCAGATTTGCATGTCTTGAATTGATCTCAGTTGACACTAAAAAAACCCTGTAATAAGAGAAATCATCATTGAATGCGACCATAAGCAAGTGTGCAATTTTATTTTTTGTGTCCAGTCTGTCTAGCCTGCAGCTAGTTATTAGCTGGCAGATAGCAGGATGGCTACATAATATAACATCTCAATCTCTGCTCACCCAGTAAATGAACTGATGAGAGTCATTGTGCAATATATTACAGCTCTGTGAGCAGTACATCGCTCAATCCGGCACTCACCCGTGGGGTGGAAAGAAGAGACACATCCGCCTTTGCAGCCTGATGACAAACTGCAGGGGGATCATAAGTGGATCATAGAGCGCCGTCCGCTCCCAGTGTCCAGATGCGTGTGTGTTTTTATGCTTTAAAGAGATGACTCCAGCTGTTTCAGTGTCTACTTAATGGGATAATACAGGGCCCATCTGTTGAGCTGTCAATCAAAAGAACACTGATTTAAGTGTGAGGGATAAACGGAGCTCAGTTGAGACAGACAGAGAGAAGATATGGGTGATCAAAGAGAGGAGACGAGAAAGAAAGATAGTGATAGAAACATTCAGTTATAGATAAGAAAAATTTTCCATAATTTACTTTACCACAAAAACTTCACAGAGTAAGGCCCTTTTTAGCTGGTATTAAGATGTGCTTTGATCGATCAGATCACAAGTGGACGACGCTAAATACAGGTGTAAATGGGGTCTAAAATATTTTGAGCTTGTCCACTTTCGACCACTTCCAGAGGTAGCTGAAAATGCATTTCGTAGTGTAGACGCTCATGTGGTCGAATGTGTTCGAACAGCCACAAAAGACTCCAACTACTGACCTAACGCGTAAACATTATGGGACCTTTGTCGGCTGAAGACCTAAGTTTGGTTTGTAGATGAGAAATGTAAACCAGTCAGTATCTGGTGTGACCACCATTTGCCTCACGCAGTGCAACACATCTCCTAGAGTTGATCAGGTTGGAATTCCTGTGGAATGTGGGTCCACTCCTTTTCAATGGCTGTGCAAAGTTGCTGGATATTGGCAGGAACTGGAATACGCTGTCGTATACGCCGACCCTGAGCATCCCAAACATGCTCAATGGGTGACATGTCCGGTGAGTATGCTGGCCATGCAAGAACTGGGATGTTTTCAGCTTCCAGGAATTGTGTACAGATCCTTGCAACATGGGGCTGTGCATTATCATGCTGCAACATGAGGTGATGGTCGTGGATGAATGGCACAACAATGGGCCTCAGGATCTCGTCACGGTATCTCTGTGCATTCAAAATGCCTTCAATAAAATGCACCTGTGTTCATTGTCCATAACATACACCTGCCCATACCATTACCCCACCGCCACCATGGGCCACTCGATCCACAACACTGACATCAGCAAACCGCTCACCCACACGACGCCATACACGCTGTCTGCCATCTGCCCTGTACAGTGAAAACCGGGATTCATCGGTGAAGAGAACACCTCCCCAAAGTGCTAGACACCATCGAATGTGAGCATTTGCCCACTCAAGTTGGTTACGATGACAAACTCTTGTCAGGTCGAGAACCCGATGAGGACGACGAGCATGCAGATGAGCTTCCCCGAGACGGTTTCTGACAGTTTGTGCAGAAATTCTTTGGTTATGCAAACCGATTGTTGCAGCAGCTGTCTGGGCGGCTGGTCTCAGACGATCTTGGAGGTGAAGATGCTGGATGAGAAGGTCCTGGGCTAGTGTGGTTACACTTAGTCTGCGGTTGTGAGGCCGGTTGGATGTACTGCCAAATTCTCTGAAACGCCTTTGGAGACGGCTTACGGTAGAGAAATGAACATTCAATTCATGGTCAACGGCTCTGGTGGACATTCCTGCAGTCAGCATGCCAATTGCACGCTGCCTCAAAACTTGCGACATCAAATGGGAAGGGTCACTAACACCGATTTAGACAGATTTATGAACAATATTTGAGAGAAATAGACCTTTTGTGTATGTAGAAAAAGTCTTAGATCTTTGAGTTCAGCTCATGAAAAATGGGGGCAAAAACAAAAGTGTTGCATTTATAATTATGTTCAGTGTAAATTGCATGAGTTTATTTCGTCAATTAGATCGAAAGGTTTTAAAAAAAAAAAAAACATACATTTACCCGCCCATAAACCCTCCCCTCAAAGGAATCAGGACAGAATTGGTTGAAAGTTGACAAAAGAGGGTATGTGTCTCCCTCGCAGTGTTGCCAAGTCCACGGTTTTCCCGGCTAGGCTACTTTTTTACACTGTTGCCGCGAGTTGTTTTTTATGTCCGCGGGTTGAATCAACCCCAAATAACATTAGCATAACATATTTAGCCTCTGGAATGTGAATTTTACAGGGGGAACCCCGCCAAAAAATGCGAATTGTAATCATATCCCAGCTGGAAAAATGTTGTGTCGTTTTCATTAGAACACCACTAGGGATTAACTGCGGACCTGGCAACCCTGGCTTGAACTAAGGGTGATAGAGACTGCTTTAATGTCACTTTTTTTTTATTAAACTCAAAAACATTGAAAAAATTTACTAAGCCCATATTTTTGAACAACAGTGTATATATATAAATATATACACGTGTGTGTGTGTGTGTGTGTGTGTGTGCGCGCGCACACCCGATCAGCGCAGAGTGAGGTTCAGACGGGGTTTTCTCCCTCATCTGTTTGTGTACATGATTTGTGCCACTATTATGGAGAGAATCACAGTTGGTCTGTGAATTAGTTCTGACTAGTTTTTCCCAGTAGATCAAAGCGCTTATGAAAGTTGTCCTTCTGCGAGACTCTGCAATGTGAATTAGGGACGAGAGTGAGGGATTGTTTTTCTCTCACTTGTTCGCTTTGAGCGTTTTTCATCCCATTGCCAAGTTTCCAGCCTCAGTAAGAGCCGTTTAAAATTTTTGATTTATTTCTTTATTTTTAATTGAAGTGTTCAAGAGTGTTACATAAATGCTTAATTTGGTCAGAGGATTAACAGGCAGACGCTATTTTTTGTATGATTAAAAAGGCCTGCTGTTATAGAAACATTTTATAACCACGAGATGAAAGGATCATGATGAGGAGTGTAGAAATAAATAGACTAGAGAGGAGAGAGACAGAAATGTTGGGGAGGGAGCCAGGAGACATGGATAATGGAAAACAGGGTGATCCAAGGATAACCTATAGTTCAACTCTGCCAATTGAACAAGCTAATTTGTGTATATCTACTATGTGCGGATATGTATGCATTTCCAGTCATGGCTGACCAGAACTTTCTTGCAGTCCAGCAGTGTAAAAGGAAGGTCAAGTCTCATAAAAGTACATGCTGAGGGAGTCGACCATCCCATTATCACGATTTGGATTAAAGGCTTAGCAGAAGTGTTATTCAGGCGATTTCTAAAATCCATCTAAGGTCCGATAATGTAATTGCCTCTTCCAGTCCACTGAGGAGCAAATCATGTCTTGTTATTGCCTAAAAAAGCAGCCAGCTCAGCTGTGTGTGCATGTGTGGCTCAGGTTTTGCCGACATTGTGGAGACCAAATGTCCTCGAATGGATAGTAAAACCTGAAATCACCGGGGAGAAACAGACAATGTCTTAAAGGGATATTTCAAACAAAAATAAAACTCTGTTATACTCACCCTCCTGTCGTTCCAAGCCTGTATGACTTTCTTTTGTCAAATGAAAAAGAAGATATTTTGAAAAATGCCTCAGTGAATTTGGTCCCCATTGAATTTCATTGTTTGGCCAAAGACAGTTCTATCAAAATATCTTCAACAACACCTTACAATAAGGTTTCATTTGTAAACATTAGTTAACTAGCCTACATTATTTAACATGAACTAAACACTGAGCAATACTTCTACAGGATTCATTAATCGTAGTTAATGTTAATTGCAACATTTACTGATACATTATTAAAATCAAAGGTAACATTATTTAATGGACCTGAGCTAACATGTACTTACAGATGCATTTTTTATTAACTAATGCCAACAAAGATGAAAAAATACTGTACCAAATGTATTTTTCATTGTTAGTTCATGCATTAACTAATAATGGGACCCTATTGTAAAGTTTTCCATATCTTCTTTTGTATTTTGCAGAAAAAGAAAGTCATACAGATTTGGAATGACATAAAGGCAAGTAAATGATGACAGATATATATATATATATATATATATATTTGTTAAACTACCTCTTTAATGCAAATGTAAAAATGTAGTAAGGTTTATATAAGGTGTTGGTTTAGGATTAAGGGAAAAATATCATTTAATAGAAGTCAATGTGAAATACTGCACTGATACCTGGAAAAACTAAATTTGGGTCTAGCATCATCACGCTTCATGAAGTGAGAAAAGCTGAGACAGAGATGAGAGGATAAGAAAAGTAGAGATGTAGAGGAAACAGAAAGTGGAACAGAAAGCAGATCAGAGTCGAACTGAGGGAAATCTTTAGAGTGGTGGAAACCCCTAAAGCAATTAAGAGACACAGGACATGGAGACATACTGAATGAGACACAGCTGCTCGGCCAATCAGATGGCTTTACAATGACAATAGCTCGGTTGTCATATCACTGCAAAACAGATAGAGATTAGTTGCTTATGCTCCAGAAAGTGAGGCGACAGCAGAGCGACAGGGAGAAAGAGAGGCATCTTGCCAGGGTTTTTTTTTTTTTTTTTAAAGAGGGATTTACACTTGGTACAGACTTCAATGAAGATGGAGAGCCTGGTCCCAGTGAGAGCAGTTCACAGATATGGTGCCATCGACACTTTCCCAGACCTCATCCGAGTCTTTCGCTCTCTAATGTCCTTTTCCAGTGTCCTATAGCACCAAAAACCATCTAGCAAAGCTTCTTTTTCTGTCAGTCACAGAAGTGATACAATATTCTTCCAGTTTCGGGTGAACTTTGATTCAAATTTCAGTTTTATTCCATTTGAAATTTAGTGTACAACTACAAGAAGATACAATATCATATAAAAGAATGAAAGAAAAGGAAATTTTATTTTTAAAAAAATTACTAAATATAAACTATACGCATTTTGCAGTCCAATTTAGCAGTGGGGGAAAAAAGACGAAAGATGCATTTCTGTAATTTATTTTACTAATAGTAAATAGCTGAATAAATGTACTGGTGAAAAAACTGATTACTGTATGTGTAGCATGATTTATTTTATTTTTATTGGTAAAATTCACTGTCACTTCCCACCACTACAGGCTTTATGCTGAATGTCACATGAACAAATCAGGTCTCATCCCATCCGCTTGTCGGAAAAAGGGTTAACAGCAGTATAAACTGATGGCATTATCTATAGACTTTTAAGTAAGCTATCCTAGCTAGTTCTTTTTATTGTTGCCGTATTATGCGAAATATCTAAATGTTAGTAAGAAGGAAAAAAAGAAAAAAAACGTTTAAATATAAATCTTCATATGCGACAGACATCGGTTATGCTCTTTGCTCGCTTCTTTGAAGGCATCTTGAGTAAAACAGCTTTATAACGAATCACATACAAAAGACCGGAAGTGATGCGAGAATACGGAAACATACTATAAATATACAAAAGTTCAAAAGTATTCAAATGAAAAAAGGGGAATATATTATATAACTGTATACAATCCAGTTTCATATCATCACCACAAACTTTATGAACTGCTTTTTTTTTCTTTTTTTTTTAAGAAATGAATTATTCGGTAAGACTTTACAATAAGGTTCATTAGTTAACATTAGTTAACTACATTAGTTAACATGAACTAATAATGAACTGCACTTATACAGCATTTATTAATCTTAATTTCAAGATTTACTAATACATTAGTAAAAGCTTGTTAACATTAGTTAATGCACTGTGAACTAACATGAACAAACAATGAACAACTGTATTTTCATAAACTAACATTAACGATGATTAGTAAATACAGTAACAAATGTATTGCTCATGGTTAGTTCATGTTAGTTAATACATTAACTAACTGTACCTTATTGTAAAGTGTTACCAGTTATTCAAATAGGCTCATGAGCTCAAGAGTTATAGATTTCAATCAGCATAGTCTCAGCCTCAGACGTCACGCCAATGGACCGTTGGCTGAACATCTGATGCATTTGGCACGCTTAACTGGAAACATTTCATGATTTTTGAAGTTGTCATCTGGTTGGTTGAATTCTACAGGATGTCCAGGAGACTTGTGTGTCGTGTTCTTTAACGGTCTGCCTGGAAACAAATGCTGTAACGCCAAACCCCCTTATGGAAGAAGAACGCCATCATGTTTACAACTGTGACAATGAACGCTTACCAGCATCAACTTAAAGGTGGACTTACAAAAGTATATGAAGTTCACGGCTCCATTCTTTCAGTTAACTTGCACTATGTTCTTGAATGAATAATTTATTAGATGTACACCAGTCTGTCATTGTAGAGACCGACTTTACATTTCCACGCCCTAAACAGGATGCAGAACAAAACGAACTGTGATTGGTTGTGTTAGTCAAACGTCCTCTTGGGCGGTCCTTGGCCAATAAAAGCTGCAATAGTGTCCAGACCGTCTGCCGTCAGTCTATGCAAGACTAAAATCAGCCTAGAGAATCTGACTGAACTGAGAATTTGAAAGTATTTCCAATACACCCACATATAATTAGCAGCTGTTTGTTATGCAAGCTAGTAAACTCATGGCTGAGACAAGACTACATCATAACAGATGGTGTGACTTGACAAGTTTTGACAGAGCTAGCAAACATGCTTATTATGCACACTCATGTTCACTGTCAATGACCACTTCAACAGACATCAGAAATGGTTTAATGACCAACTGCAGCAAAGTCTCAACAAAGGCTCAAATGCTCACATAAGGAAAGGCCGACAAAATTTGCTTAGAAAATATTACAGACAAGAACATCAAACCAACAGACAACAACAATGCATGCAGAATGAATAAATATCAATTGCAGATGACTGAATTGAGAAAGATGAGTGTCGATGGATCTGTTACAGTGGACTCAACAATTCTAACAGACTGAATCATGTCTGTTATCAAGCAAGTCCACTTACCAGAGAAGAACTACATGTCAGAGTTTTATATTGATTCGCGGAAGAACATTGTTTTAGTTCTGCTTTGGCTCTGAGTGACTGTGCGGATGAATATGGTTCTTTCTCTTCATCTCCGAAAAGCCAAGCCAGTCTTTTTATTTTTATTACGTATTTTTATTACGAGCTCTTTCGCGTTCACTTTATGCCAGCAGACTCTCCTCTGAGAGTTTGGAATGAACTCGGCATTTGTGACCAGTCACGGAAAGTAGGGACACAAGTCGGTTCTGGAGCATTTTGAGTTATTCACGGATTCTGAAAGTGTAGTCTCCAAGCTTTCCAACGATGTGTAACACATGAAAATCTGATAATATTTGGAGAAGTTGTGGCCATTTTAAGGTAGGCACTCAAGAAAGCTCTATAGGGAGAAAAACGCGTCTAAAGTTGCAGTTCTCACCTGTTCTCACCTGCTGGGAGTGACAATAGGGCTCATTTAGATCTCATTTAGATAAGCCATACCCCCTGTAAAGCTGCATGGACCGCATACTATTAATAATAAAGGATACTAACTGAACTAACAAAGGCCAGAGATCGCTAACTATGGCTATTCAAAACACTTTTCAAGACAATAAATACATGATTGAGACAATGTCTGCATGTATTGACTGAATTTGCGTCTGAATAGCGCTGGCTCCATGGGCGTGGCCGCATTAGCGGATAATGAGCTGAATCACGGGCGTCTGACATGGCTCTCTTTCCATACAGATTACATAAACACAGAAAGTTTGTTTTCGATTTGACTTACACGATTTAAAACCTGACATTTCAACATTTTTTCAGACATAAGTATAATTTTTTCGTGATTAGTATTCACTAAGTTACAGTTCATTTTCTGAGAACTATCAGATTGGAGACGAGAGATCACGCATCATGTTAGTTTTCTTTATTTTTCAAAAAGCACAACATTTTGTTTTTGAGTGTACACAAATAAAAGAAGACATTCTATAGTTTCAATTGATATATTACTTATGTCTCTATGACAAAAAATGACGGAGTATTTTAAGTCTGTTTTGCTGCAATGTGAAAAAAATCCTGCAAAATGCGCCGGCGCGTTACCCGACTCCAGAGAGGTAATGTCTTATTATGCCGCTTTCATCGTCGCTCAGATCGTCTTCAGAATCAGTGAGCGCTTGTTCATAAGTACTTCAAAACATTTTTGCTGTAACGGCCACGGTTCTTCATTGAATTTTGATCAGCTAGAGCCGGCCAGGGCGCTGCATAATAAGTAGCCACGCTTCCCAGTATGGAAATACACACAGACATGACACGCCCCTACTAGAATCTACGAAAAACAAGCCGATTTCAACCTCAAAATGTACGCTTTTAAATATACCAATACTGCTATCTCAAACATGGAAAGGCTTCTTCATGATCTCAACTAACAGATTCTGCAAAGAAACGAAAATCACCAATTTTAAAAAAATGCTTCTTTCTCATTTTGCTCGAGAGTTGTACTGCCGACTTGTTTCCGTGACGGGTCACATTTGTTTAAAAACAGGTGATTCCACAAAAGTTGTAGATTTAGCTGCTCCATGTCAACCTTTCTCACTAGTTGTGAATACTCTGTCACTCCCACACCATACACGTCAAATGAGTCGGAGCAACTTTTCTCTATTTACCGATATTAATCGTACAGAGCCCTGGACATGACATTCAGGAAAAATAGTAGGCTAAATCGTGCGCACGATTTATTAATTCATTCCCTCGATTTACTAAAACGTGCGCACGATTTACTATTTCATTCCCTCGATTTATAAATCATGTGCATGATTTATAAATAGAGAAAACGGAATAGTACATCCTGTGTACGATTTAGTCAATCGAGGGAACAAATTAGTAAATCGTGTGCACGATTTAATTTTTTTTCTTGTATGTCATGTGTGAGGCTCCGTACAATTGTGCTGCACAAGTCCTGAAAAAAGTGAAGCCAAAGCGTCTAGATCGCCCCCAGGTGGTTGGTCCCAGTATAGGTCATAAACCCCATCCTCTCTAAATAATGTAATGGGACTTGAGACAAACTAAACAATTAAATTACACTTTTCCAAAGATGGTTTCTGTCATTTTATGTAGTTTTTATCACGTTGATGTAAGTTCAAGTGTTCTTTTTAAATAAGTGTGGTTTTAGTTAGTTATTTGATGCTATAAAAACAGGGGAGTGACATCATGATTGACGGCTGTGATTGTCAGCTTCTCTGAGTGAAGCATTCACTGAGCCACCTTTAATAAGCAGTTCGGGACATTGTCTTTCTTTAGTGTACAAGTCTGAGTCATTATTCAACTACTACAAAAGTTCAACTGTATTGTGTTTGTAATAGCCTCTAATGTTCTGTACTGAGTCACAGAATATGTGATTAAAATAATCATGACATGGGTTGATGATGTGAGAGGAATTAATTGGATTTGATTTTTGAGAAGGTCACAGAATTTGTGGTGTCACTTGTAATATTGACAAGGCCTTACTTGATTTAACTGTCGCTGTATCAAGCACGTGGCTTTCATGTAAAAAGCAGTAGGCAAATCTTAGGCTGACGGAGGCTGATCAGAGAGGTCAGACTTTTATCTTCAATCATCCAATCCCTATTGTCATCTCTGGAGAAGTGTGTTTGAGTGTGGGCGTGTATGATTTGCATAAACATGTATGAGAGCGCTCAGGGTCCCTATCTCGACTGCTTCTGTCATCAGTGTCACTGCTGATGGGTTTGTGTTATCCATCTTGTTTTGAATAATACAACATGGCACCAGGAGCCTGATTCACTTGCACTTAAATGTCACAGACACAGAGACACTAGAGTTTCTGAGTAAGTACTGAATGTGCAATTTAAAAGGCATTTAAGTGCAAAAGCATAATTAATGTTCATACTTAGGGTTAGCATAACAATAAAATGAGGGGGAAATTATAAAAACTTAGACTGGAGGATGGGATCTTTTGGCATGGTTCTGGAATTATTTTCTGCATAGGAATTTCAAAATGTATTTTTTTCTGTGATTCTCCAACTGTATTCCTGGAATTTGGCTACAACATATGATTTTTTTAAAAAGCACATTTAGTTAAAAAAAAAGCACATGTTAGTTAGTGACTCTTAAAGGTGCTCTAGATTGTTTTTTTTACAAGATGTAATATAAGTCTAAGGTGTCCCCTGAATGTGTCTGTGAAGTTTCAGCTCAAAATACCCCATAGATTTTTTTTTATTAATTTTTTTAACTGCCTATTTTGGGGCTTCATTAACTATGCACTGATTTTTTCAGCACGGCCCCTTTAAGAGATGCGTTCCCTCTGCCACACGAGTTCTCGACTATAATACAGTGCATTTACAAAGTTCACACAGCTAATATAACCCTCAAATGGATCTTTACAAGATGTTCATCATGCATGCTGTATGCATGCTTCGAATTATGTGAGTTTATTTAGATGGTTACGTTTGATTCTGTGTGAGTTTGAGGCTATGCTATGTGGCTAACGTCTAATTCTACACTGTTGGAGAGATTTATAAAGAATGAAGTTGTGTTTATGCATTATACAGACTGCACGTGTTTAAAAATGAAAATAGCAACGACTCTCGTCTCCGTGAATACAGTAAGAAACGATGGTAACTTTGACCACATTTAACAGTATTAGCAACATGCTAATGAAACATTTAGAAAGACAATTTACAAATATCACTAAAAATATCATGATATCATGGATCATGTCAGTTATTATTGCTCCATCTGCCATTTTCCGCTGTTGTTCTTGCTTGCTTACCTTGTCTGTGCACAGATCCAGCCGTTAATACTGCCTTTCCTTGTCTAATGCGTTGAATGGGCTGGCATTATGCAAATATTGGGGTCATACATATTAATGATCCTGACTGTTACGTAACAGTCGGTGTTATGTTGAGATCCGAGTGTTTTCCGGAAGTCTTTTAAACAAATGAGATTTACATAAGAAGGAGGAAACAATTGAGTTTGAAACTCACTGTATGTCATTTCCATGTACTGAACTCTTGTTATTCAACTATGCCGAGGTAAATTCAAATTCTGATTCTAGGGCACCTTTAAGAACAAATCAGATTGTTTTAAAGCAGCTTCGGTAATGTCACGGAGACGAACTCCGTGATTCCCTCCTCTGGCCATCGGAGGGAACCATCACCCGAATATTAGCACACACACTCACCCACACTACATTTCCCATAAGCCCGTACCTTGGACTGATTACACCTGCAGCTGAATCACATTACCCGGACTATAAAGGACTGCCATATCCACCTGTCAGACGCAAAGTCTTGTTTTGCCGTGGTGAACAATTCCGAGCGTTATTTCCTGTTTGATTACTTGTTGCTGTCTGCCTGTATACCCGTCTACGATCCATTGCCGCCTACCTCTGACGTCTGCCTGTTTTCCCGTTTCTGTGAGTGTTATCTGCCAGCCCTGACTTACTGCCTGTCTGACCACGATTCTGCCTGTTCCTTACATACCTGTTTGCTCCTGTCTGACCCTGCCTGTATTACTACGATTCTTCTAATAAAGCATGCAAATGGATCAATGCCCGAGTGATGATTCGTTACAGAAGACTTCGCCAGAACAAGATCCAGCTGCTTTTACCCACCTGTGTGCTACGATGTCTGCTCAGGCCAGCCAGCTCGCCGCCCATCAACATCAACTTAATCGCCTCACTTCCATCACGGAGGAACTAGTTAAGGCACTACAGAGACTGCAGATACCCGCGCCAGCGGCGCCCTCTCCCCCCGCCGCGGCCGCCATTAACCACGCGGCAGGAACGCCGTCGCCTAGCAACCCTCGTCTCTCACTGCCAGAAAAGTTTGACGGTGATCCAGCCATGTGCAAGGGCTTTATCCTCCAGTGCTCCCTCTTCATTAATCAACAACCAGCTTTATATCCCACGGAGACCAGTAAGATTGCTTTTGTTTGTTCTCTGCTTACTGGTAAGGCACTAGAGTGGATAACTGCCATATGGGGGGAGAATGGGTCCACCTTTTCCACGTTCGATTACTTTATGCAGCAGTTTAAAGCGGTGTTCGACCACCCGAGTGATGGGAAGGGAGCGGGTGATCGACTGATGGAGCTGTCACAGGGCAGAAGGACGGCGGCTGAGTATGCCCTGGCATTCCGCACTCTCGCCGCTCAAACCAACTGGGTGAGTGATACCCTGAAAGTTTGTTTTAGACGCGGATTGTCTCATGAATTACAGTCAGAGCTGGCATGTCGAGATGAGGGGAAGAGCTTGGACCAGTATATCGAACTCGCCATTCACGTGGACAACCTGATTCGAGCTCGCAAGTCTGGCCAGAGACGTAATGTCCGCCCCATTCAGCCGACAGAAGCAGAAACTCCAGAACCCATGCAAATCAACGCATACCACATCTCCGAGGAGGAGAGGAATCGCCGCCTGACTAATAGACTTTGTTTGTACTGTGGCAGTCCCGGTCATGTTCGTAACACTTGTCCCGTCCGCACTCGTCCTGAAAGTCAGCGCATGGTGAGTGAATCCAATCCCTGTTATCACTCAGATTTAACTGTGTCCGTACCTATAACCCTCCAGATTCAGAACACTCAAATGAATACCACGGCTTTACTGGATTCAGGGGCTGCGGGGAACTTCATTTCCCAAGCGTTCGCACAGCTACACAACATTCCTCTAATAGAATGTTCTTCTCCCCTCACAGTGGAAGCCATAGACGGGCGACCCCTGGGCTCCGGACGAGTCAACACCATCACCCAACCCTTAACCATGCAAACTGGCATATTGCACACAGAGTTCATACAGTTCCATGTGTTACCCACCTCAACCTCGGCTATTATACTCGGATTACCCTGGCTCCGCACGCACAATCCCACCGTCTGCTGGAGAGAGGGTCAAATATTGCAATGGGATAAGAATTGTTTTACCAAATGTCTGTCTCCTGTCACCTCTCTACCCCTCAGAACAGTCCAGGCCGATGACTCTTCACCCGGTTCCGAGTTCCAAATCCCCTCAGATTATCAGGATCTATCGCTGGCATTCAGCAAAGTACGCGCCACACAATTACCACCGCATCGCCCATATGACTGTGCCATTGATCTTCTCCCAGGAACAACACCTCCTAGGGGCCGTATCTTCCCGCTCTCCCAACCTGAGTCAGAATCCATGAAGAAATACATCGAGGAGGAACTGGCGAAAGGATTCATCCGTCCTTCCACGTCACCCGCTTCAGCGGGCTTCTTCTTCGTGAGTAAAAAGGACGGAGGTCTGCGTCCCTGTATTGATTATCGTGGTCTCAATGATATAACTGTCAAGTTTCGCTACCCATTGCCCTTAGTGCCTGCAGCCTTGGAACAGCTCCGAACAGCCAAATTCTTCACCAAGCTCGATCTACGGAGTGCCTATAACCTACTTCGCATCCGGGAGGGTGACGAATGGAAAACCGCCTTCTCAACGGCCACCGGACACTACGAATATCTCGTTATGCCCTTCGGGCTTGTTAATAGTCCGTCTGTCTTCCAGTCGTTCATAAACGACGTGTTCCGAGATATGCTTAACCGTTTTGTTATTGTTTACATAGACGATATCCTGATTTACTCCGATACCATGCAGGAGCATGTGCAACAGGTCAGACAGGTTCTCAAGCGCCTCATCCAGTATCAGCTCTATGCCAAGGCTGAGAAGTGCGATTTCCACAAGTCCTCCATCTCATTCCTGGGGTACATCATCAGCCCCGAGGGCGTCGCCATGGATGAGGGAAAGGTAAACACTATCCTGAAATGGCCGCAGCCCCAGACTGTCAAAGAGATGCAGCGATTCCTGGGCTTTTCAAACTTCTACAGGCGCTTCATCCGCAACTTCAGTTCCATAGCCAACCCTCTTACAGGTATGGTCAGAAAAGGTCAGAGTCAACTCAGATGGACCCCTGAGGCCTTACACGCTTTTCAACAGCTCAAGAAACGCTTCACCTCCGTGCCCATACTGCACCACCCCGACCCGTCACTGCCATTCATAGTCGAGGTGGACGCATCTAACACAGGTCTCGGCGCCATCCTATCCCAGCGTCAAGGTAATCCTCCTAAAATGTTTCCCTGTGCTTACTATTCCAGAAAACTGAATGCTGCTGAACGAAATTACGATGTCGGGGATCGGGAGTTGCTGGCCATGAAAGCGGCTGTTGAGGAGTGGCGTCACTGGCTGGAAGGAGCCGTGCATCCGTTTGTCATACTAACGGACCACAAGAACCTCGAATACCTCCGCACCGCCAAGAGATTGAACCCCCGTCAGGCCCGATGGTCCCTTTTCTTCTCACGCTTCAACTTCACCGTGACTTATCGACCCGGCTCAAGAAACACCAAAGCGGATGCCCTTTCGCGTCAGTTTGAAGGTGAGCAAGAACACAAAGACCCAGAAACCATAATTCCATCTTCTCTTGTTATCGCACCTGTACAGTGGGACGTTATGACCGAACTGGAACAGGCCAACGCAGAGATCGAGGTCCCTCGAGAATGTCCTCCGGAGAGAACATTTGTACCACCGGCTCTGCGCCCTCGGATACTGGAGATGGTTCACAACTCCCCAGCAGTCGGTCACCCAGGCATCACCGCTACCATACAAGTCATACAGAACCGCTTCTGGTGGCCTTCCCTATCGAAAGACACTACTCAGTTTGTCAAAGCCTGCTCGATCTGTAACCGTCATAAGTCCTCTCATCAGCTCCCAGCCGGTCTGCTGCATCCTCTACCCGTGCCCCAGCGTCCTTGGTCCCACATCGCAGTCGACTTTATAACTGATCTCCCTGTTTCCAACGGCTACACCACCATACTCACAGTAGTGGATCGCTTCTCCAAGGCATGTCGTCTGATCCCATTACCCAAACTACCCACCGCTATGCAGACTGCCGAACACCTCTGCCAGTGGGTGTTTCGTATATATGGATTACCCGAGGACATTGTGTCAGACCGAGGTTCGCAATTCACATCTCGCCTGTGGTCCGCTTTCTGCCAAGCACTAAACATCAATGTCAGTCTCACATCCGGGTACCATCCACAGTCCAACGGGCAGACCGAACGTCTTAACCAAGAACTCACCCGCTTCCTCAGATCATACTGCAACGGCAATCAAGACGACTGGTCCCGGTACCTCCTATGGGCTGAGTACGCCCAGAACTCTCTCCGTAAACCAGCAACCGGCTTAACCCCGTTCCAATGTGTCCTGGGCTTCCAACCGCCCCTGTTCCCTTGGTCTGGTGAGCCCACCGACGTACCAGCTGTCAACGACTGGCTCAACCGTAGCGAAGCCACCTAGGATAGAGCGCACACACACCTGCAACACGCTGTTCGCCGTCAGAAGGAACAAGCTGACCGCCACCGTCGCCTCTGACCCCTTTACCGCCCTGGTCAGTGGGTATGGCTATCCACAAGAGATATGCGCCTGCGACTCCCATGTAAGAAGTTAAGTCCAAGGTACGTTGGCCCGTTTCAAATCACGCACCAGATAACACCAGTCTCATTCCGTTTGGCATTACCTAACCATTATCGTATTTCTCCCACTTTCCATATGTCCCTGCTCAAACCCGCCGATGGCCCCCACGAGGAGGGGGAGGAGAGGTCCAGTGACGAGGGCCCCCCACCCGTCTTGGTCGACGGTGACGAGATCTATCAGGTCCGAGAATTGTTGGATTCCAGACGTCGCGGTCGCACACTCCAGTACCTAGTTGACTGGGAGGGGTTTGGTCCGGAAGAACGCTCCTGGGTCAATTCGGATGATATCCTAGACCCCAGCCTGGTGGCAGAGTTCCACACGAACCATCCGGATAGGCCAGCCCCTCGTCCTCGAGGAAGACCGCGACGTCGCCAGCATCCTCGCGCCAGGAGGCGCTCGCAGGGGGGGGGGGCTCTGTCACGGAGACGAACTCCGTGATTCCCTCCTCTGGCCATCGGAGGGAACCATCACCCGAATATTAGCACACACACTCACCCACACTACATTTCCCATAAGCCCGTACCTTGGACTGATTACACCTGCAGCTGAATCACATTACCCGGACTATAAAGGACTGCCATATCCACCTGTCAGACGCGAAGTCTTGTTTTGCCGTGGTGAACAATTCCGAGCGTTATTTCCTGTTTGATTACTTGTTGCTGTCTGCCTGTATACCCGTCTACGATCCATTGCCGCCTACCTCTGACGTCTGCCTGTTTTCCCGTTTCTGTGAGTGTTATCTGCCAGCCCTGACTTACTGCCTGTCTGACCACGATTCTGCCTGTTCCTTACATACCTGTTTGCTCCTGTCTGACCCTGCCTGTATTACTACGATTCTTCTAATAAAGCATGCAAATGGATCAATGCCCGAGTGATGATTCGTTACAGGTAACACTTTGGTATGAGGAACACATTCACTATTAACTACGACTTTAACCTCAATAAACTCTTAATTTACTGCTTATTAATAGTGAATAAGATGTAAGTATGGGGTAGGATTTAGGGATGTAGATTTTGGTCATGCAGAATAAGGCATTAATATGTGCTTTATAAGTACTAATAAACAGCCAATATGCAAGCTAATAAGCAACTAGTTTAAAAAGTGAGAATTGTTCCCATACTTCGAAGCTTAAGAATATTTTTTGTGCGCCAAAAAATTAAATAACGACTTTATTCAACAATATCTAGTGATGGCGATTTCAAAACACTGCTTCATGACGCTTCGAAGCTTTACGAATCTTTTGTTTCAAATCAGTGGTTGGAAGCGTGTATCAAACTGCCAAAGTCACTAGATATTGTTGAATAAAGTTGTTATTTTTTGGCGCACAAAAAGTATTCTCGTCAATTCATAACATTAAGGTTGAAACACTGTAGTCACATGAACTGTTTTAAATATGTCTTTAGTAGCTTTCTGGGCATCTGAAAGTGTTAATTATCTTGCTGGTAATGGAAGCCTCATTGAGCCATCAGATTTTATCAAAAATATCTTAATTTGTGTTCTGAAGATGAATGAAGATCTTACCGGTGTAGAACGACATGAGGGTGAGTAAATAACGACAGAATTGTGAGAATAAGGTCACTAGAATGAGAAAAAAAACACAAGGTGCGTTTAACTTTGTTGAAATTTTAACTTGAGCACCGCACTTTTAGAATGCGCAAGATGCTGCAAAAGATGTGAGACGTGAGTACAACGTTAAAGGTGTTTGTCTCCTGAAAATCAAGGGAAAAGCAGCACAGTGGAATGGAAAAACACGTTCACATCACCTAAAACATACTGAACAATAAAAATTGAACAAAGTGATTAATTTTACCTTGGATTTTACCTGCATTGAAGAAGCTTGGGAACTCTGAATGGGAAACACTGTATCATGGCAGATAGATCAAAACCTGTGCACCCTGACTCACGGAAATTGCATAAAGACAGCCAATAAGAATAGAACATTCCTTTTGGGAAATTTTTGAGTGCAATATATGCATCAGACCATTAGTGAATGGTCCATGGGTATACTATATAGAAATGAGACTATAGAACATGTACCAGGACATGCTTCAGAGCTGCTCGAGGCACGTACACACACACACACACACACACACACACACACACACACACACACACACACACACACACACACACACACACGTGTCAGCTAGTGGACGTGCCTTTATGTGCAGATTTGATTATATGAATATTTATATAACTCTGTGATTCCAGAAATGTAAATAAGTCAACAGACTTGAAATTGCAAGCATCTGTCCACTGGGGAGCATGTGTGTGTGTTGTGTAGGGGAGAAAGGGAAGCCTTGATAGTGAAAAATGATTCTCATTATTTTCCACTAACGATAAAACTCCTTCTCCCACCCCCTTCTCTAAGGTTAGAACTAATAAAAAAGATCAAACACATATGTGTGTACAATGATGCATGCAAGGTAATATGATTTGTTTTGCTGATTTCTGTGGCTACACAAAAAACAGTGGCAATTCTGTGCAGGTTTCGAGTGATATATCTTGTTTGATTTGTTTGAGAGTAAGTGTTTGTTCTGCAGTGATTTATGTAGCCTTAGTAGAGGATAGTGTTCAGCTGACCTTTACAGAGACTCCCCTTCTCTCTGTCTCGGTTTCTCCTGAGGTGATTCATGTATGTGTATCACACCCAGTTTTTTCTGCACACTACAAAAAAAGACAGATGACAACAGCTTACAAGGCACTTTCTTTTCAGATTAATCAATATCTCAAGATTCTCTGAAATATTCAATAGTCTCGATCCGATCCACTCCCCTGCCTCCAGCCGAACGCACACGCTTGTTTTTCTATTATGGTCAGGACTTGCATTGAGTCATCTAGATAATGATATTTTCTACCACCTGCCCCTAAAACTAACCCTGGTTCCCACAATGTAGGTGACTTCAGGTTTTACTACCCTTGGGATATTTTGTCCTCACATTGCCAAAGCCACATCTCAAGGTCACCCTACTGGCATTACAGCAGCAGATAACTTCATAAGTTGTGATTCTGACATCTGCCCCCCCCCCACCCCACCCCCCATCCCACACACACACACACACACACACACACACACACACACACACACACACACACACACACACACACACATTGCTAGCTGTTAAATCTTCATCAGTTCAACTAGCTTCATCATGAGCTCACTGTACCTGGACAAAAGTAGCAGATACATGGCAGAACAAATACACAGAGTTTCTCTATTGTTATATATAAAGCTTTATATATAACAATAAATTATAGTGCTAAGATTATAATTAGCTAAATCGAGCCCTACCATTACCCATTTTCACCCCTTTAGTGAAATAAAAACCTTATTTAAAATAAAATAAAAACAAATAAAATAAAAACAATGTTTGTTTTATTAGACAGAATGACAAACAGAATGATACAGACAGACTGAAAAACAGGCCGATACCAGACCTGTGTTTTACCTCTGCCTATCTATTTGACGCTTTATTTTCATGTATTTTCCAAAACAAATGCTCCAATTTGAATTGATATTAAACGTGTTAAACACCATGTGTTGCAAACTGTATCTTTTTTTTTTTTTTTTTTACAAGAATGAATGAAAGAGTGAGCGATAGATAGAATGACTGGCAGAACTACAGAGAGATCAAACAAACAAACAAATGATAAATAAACAGACAGACAGAATGATCGATATAATGACGGACAGAGAGACAGATAGAAAGACAGACCAAACAAAAAAACTCTAAATAGATAGAAAGATACAAAAAGAATGACAGGATGATAGACAGAACGATATGGATGACAGCGTCAACGAATGGATGACAGAACAAACTATTTATAGAATGACAGATCGAACGACAGAATGACACAACGATAGATAGATAGATAGATAGATAGATAGATAGATAGATAGATAGATAGATAGATAGATAGATAGATAGATAGATAGATAGATAGATAGATAGATAGATAGATAGATAGATAGATAGATAGATAGATAAAAATTTAAAAAATAGATACAAATTTTAAGTTTAGTCAACTCAAATATCCAAGTTGTTCCTTAGTACAACTTCACATTTCAAGTTGACTAAACTTAATTTTTTTTACAGTACAGACAGACAGGCAGATTAGATAGATAGATGGATAGATGGATAGATGGATAGATGGATGGATGGATGGATGGATGGATGGATGGATGGATGGATGGATGGATGGATGGATGGATGGATGGATGGATGGATGGATGGATGGATAGATAGATGATAGATAGATAGATAGATAGATAGATAGATAGATAGATAGATAGATAGATAGATAGATAGATAGATAGATAGATAGATAGATAGATAGATAAAAATTTAAAAAATAGATACAAATTTTAAGTTTAGTCAACTCAAATATCCAAGTTGTTCCTTAGTACAACTTCACATTTCAAGTTGACTAAACTTATTTTTTTTTTACAGTACAGACAGACAGGCAGATTAGATGGATGGATGGATGGATGGATGGATGGATGGATGGATGGATGGATGGATGGATGGATGGATGGATGGATAGATGGATAGATGGATAGATGGATAGATGGATAGATAGATAGATAGATAGATAGATAGATAGATAGATAGATAGATAGATAGATAGATAGATAGATTCCCATGTCCAGGAAAAGCCGGGTTTGGGTGCTGTTTCTTGACTGTGTGGCATCTGAGGTGTGACTATGCTCTGTAGAGTCTGTGTGTGTGTTTGAAGTGCCTACTCCAGCCTTGAATACAGTGCAAGATGTATGTATATCAGAATGGGGGATGACAGGCAGAACTGGTGCGCTCTCTCTCTCCTGCTGGTTCCCCCCCACACACACTCTATAACTTTAACTACTGTTTCAAGCAACTAAAGTTCCCTGATTTCACAGACCTGTCCCTGAGCTCCCCCACCAACCTCTCTCTTTGTAGTAATGAGGAAGATGAGTCATTGTACCGAGCAAAATACGAGAAATACAACAAAGCTTTTACATCCCCCTCCTCCCTCTCTTTTTCTCTCCTGCAAGCCAGCATGCAGCCTGCAAAATCTGCTCTGGTATGATGTTGAATGAGTTATGATCTTTGACTGTGTCTTGTCCCTGTCAGTCATGGGTGTTTTCTATTACTTTTCACAGACATGTTGACATCGTAAAATGTTAGTGCACTCATGTGTGTCAATAGATTCACAGTGAAAGTTCATGTCCTGTGTTCACAAGTATTTACTACAGTATATGTATCCACAAACAGCAAACCATATACTGTACAAAGACAAAACCAGCATCTGTCTCTGTGCTGTAATTACACGACTAGACACAGAGAAGCATAAACAGTGTCCTTTCTTTCTATTTCTCTCTTTGTACAATCAGATTCTTCTTTTGCATATCCCACACAAATAAACCAGAAAAATGCAGTAAATTTGTTCAAATACAAATTCAGTTGTTATTCTGCTGAAAAGCTGAAAGCTGAAGTAAGGTAGTAACAAGTCATAGTGATGGTATCAGATGGTAATACCATGATAAGTACCATTAACAGAGCAATACAACGGTAGAAAAAACACAATGAATAGATAGAATGAATGATAGAATGACAGAATAGAACAAACGATTGATCGAAAAAACCAATCGAATGACCAATCGAACAAATGAACAATGGATTGAACGAATGATAGATCGAACAAAAGATCGAATGAATGAACGATAGATCGAATGAAAGAACGAAAGATAGATCGAATGAATGAACGAACGATAGATCGAATGAATGAACGAACGATAGATCAAACAAACTATAGATTGAGCGAACGAATGAATGAATGAAAGAACAAACCTATAGTAATAAAAATCTATAGTATAGATCTACCGTTTCATCGTTCAATACCGTTCGTTCGATAGATAGAAATATATAATGAACAAACAATAGATTGAATGAACGATCGATCGAAAGGAACAAAAGAACGACCAAACAAACAAATGATAGATCATACGAATTAATGAACAAACGTTAGATCAGTAGATCGGTTGATCGAGTGGTAGATCAAGCAAAAGAACAAACAATAGATCAAACGATCGAATGAATGATAGATCGAATGAACGAACAAACAATAGATTGAACGAACGATCAATTGAAAGAAACGAATGAATGATCAAATGAACTTACGATAGATCGAACAAACGTTAGATCAAACGAAAAAATGAACGAACAATAGAACAAACGTTAGATTGAACGAACGAACGAAAGAACAAATGATAGATCGATCGAACGAACAAATTAATGATAGATTGAACGAACAATAGATTGAACGAATGATAGATCAAACGAACAAATGATAGAACAAATGTTAGATCGAACGAACAAAGAAACAATAGAACGAACGAAAGAACATATGAATGAACGAATGATAGAACAAACGTTAGATTGAACGAACGAATGATAGATTGAATGATTGAATGAACGATGGATTGAACAATCGAACGAACAATAGATCAAACGAACAAACAAACAATAGATCGAACAAACGATAGATCAAACAAACAAATGATAGATCATACGAACGAATGAACAAACGTTAGATCAGTAGATTGGTTGATCGAGTGGTAGATCAAGCAGAAGAACAAACAATAGATCAAAAGATCGAATGAACGATAGATCGAATGAAGGAACAAACAATAGATTGATTGAACGAACGATCAATTGAAAGAAACAAATGAATGATCGAACGAACTAACGATAGATCGAACGAACGTTAAATCGTACAAACAAATTAATGAACAATAGAACAAACGTTAGATTGAACGAACGAACGAAAGAACAAATGATAGATCGAACGAACGAATTAATGATAGATTAAATGAACGATAGATTGAACGAACAATAGATTGAACGAACGATAGATCAAACGAATGAATGATAGAACAAATGTTAGATCGAACAAACAAAGAAACAATAGAACGAACGAAAGAACATATGAATGAACGAATGATAGAACAAACGTTAGATCGAACGAACGAATGATAGAATTAATGATTGAATGAATGATAGATTGAACAATAGAACGAACAATAGATCAAACGAACAAACAAACAATAGATCGAATGAACGAACGAATGATAGATGATAGAAAGATAGATGATAGACAGAGTGTGGCCTTAAATTCCCATAGATGCTGCTCTAACACATCAATTCTCCAGCCATTCCTCTTTCCTTCCTTTTTTCTATCCCTCTCTCCTTGTCCTCTCTCCCCTGCTCAATGTCAGTGACGGCAGGGCCACCGGTGATGGCTCTGTCTTCCGTAACATGGCTCAGGGTTTGGCCGCCCCATTACAGAACCCATTTTCTACAGACAAGAATCTCATTTCAATTTCCATGTGCGCGTTTGTTTCCGTGTGCGTGCGAATGTGTATTGTGGTTTTTGAGTGCCCTAATGAACCGTGTGTTTTTGTGCATGAGTGTGCGTACACAAAAGACTGTATCCACTTTGTGTGTGTGTGTATATGCACATAAATTTAGTGCCATTTCATTTCTTCTCAATGACTTTCCCTGCGCAGAATCAATTCTTCCAGTGGGAGTGAGGTGGCAGGGAAAGGAGTGCGATTGGTGGGTGGAGCATGCTTACTCGTTTAGACAAGAGGGATTGAAAATAGGAAGGAGGGTTGGACAAAAATAAATAATATCCCATCATCTCTCTCCCTCTTTCTCTTTCTCTCCCTCTTTTGAAACACAGCCATATTATCCTAAGTGCAATAATACATACAGCAATGATCCAGAATTAGTCATGTTCCCCTTCAACCACAACAGAGATGGAACAAAGAGAGTGCAGAAAAAAATGATGAAGGATAGAATAAAAAAGGAAGAGTGAAAGCACAAACAATGCCATGGTATCGGTCCAAAAATAAAAACTGTTTATATTACATAAATAAAAGCATGAGATTGTGTCTAGTTTCTTTTAAAGGAACTAGACACAATCTAATCTAACTAAATCTGTGAACTTGACTTCTGAAATCATCTCCTTATACTGAAACGTGAACACTCAAATTTTAAAGTCTGAGAGCTGCTTTTAATGATTTAATACTCGATTTCAGTGCTTGTCTTAAATCATATTTTTATCACATTTATTGTCAAATGTGTTTTGAAAGTGCTGGTCAGTCTTTAAAAGAACCTTTTTAATTCATTGTCATCCAGAATAAATCTGAATTTATCACCATAAACCTTACACACTGTTATGTGCAGGACAGGCAAGGAAGTGGGTCCCAATTGCAGCCAAAGAGGACCAAAACCAGAAAGAGGAGAAATAACATGAGCAAACTAATGCAACAGCATAGAAAATACAGGAAAATGAGCTAACTGAAACCGAGGGCTTTAATATACTTGCCTGGAAAATCCAGCCTCACCACTTTACCAGCGGATGAATCTGGTCGGCCATTGAATCAATTCGATTTCTAGGGTGGAGCAAATGCGAGCAAACAGGAAGCGGAGTAAACCAATCAGAGAAGGGCGGATATGATGTTAGCAAAGCGACAAGAGATCAAATTAATGCTATAATTTCTGCTATAAATTATGGACATGGCATTAGAGGACTAATTCTCATTTTTCTCAGTTATTCTGCTTTATTTCCAGATTAAATCAAATGCTTGTTCTGACGTACTAGAGCACGTACGCTCATGCGCGCTCTCCAAAAACAGTGCTTTAAAACTGTGGCATTCTACTTAATGTCAGCTTACTTATTTTGCTCAAGATAACGATTTATTAAGTCCACGTCATAAAAACAAGAAACTATGCTTCTAAACACAGCTCGAGAGCTGTCATTCCAACCACACAAGTTTGCGATGCAGTTTGTAAATGTTCGTTTGAACTATGGTTTTGGGAAACACCAAATCGTTGAACTATGTTAACGATGGAACTTGCAATGTTGGTTGGCTAACGATGCTTTTGGGAAACACACCCCTGATTAAAACAATCTACACAATCTCTGGAAATATGTGCATGCAAATCCAATACTTCAAATGAAGCAATGAATTTAAATAAATTATAATAAGAAATAATAATAATTTAAAAAGAAATTTTATAATAGCTATATATAACCTAACAGCTACAAGATCGGTTGCCGGGTGCATAAACTGCTTAGACTCGTATTTTTTTTCCCCTTCAAGCTGGTTCTTACATTTTAAAATCAGTTACATAAAAAGGTAGATTGGTAGATTTATATCGGAAAAAGTAAGATTTGATTAACTCCTGTATACTGGTTGGTCAAACTAGTTGCACATTTTTTAGAATTTACACACATCTTGGCATTTCCATCTTGCGTTTTCTATGAAATTTCCCAAAATGCACTAACAGGATGAAATGGATGGAAACATAGGCTGCGTCCGAAAACCTAGGTAGCTGTCTTGCTGCCTTATAAGAGAATGACTTGTACGGCAGCGTTTGTGCATGAAGGTACCTCACGAAACTGATTTCAGACAGACTTCTGAGGCAGCGTAACAGTTTAATGATGAAAATAACGTGAGCTTTGGTGAGAACAAAAAAAAATAATTAATTACTACAGTAGTAATTTCTCGATAGATATTATATCAAAATTGAAATATGTTGGGCAAAAAAGTACATTTATACACAAACTGAGCATCAAACGCAACTTTTCGGATGCCATCTTTATTTTTGTAGCTCGACTGTCACAGAATAGAAAGCACAGGATTGTGGGATATCAAAGGCAGCTAAGGATACATGTATGCTTCCTTCAAAAATCTATCTGAGGAAAGTATCTCATGAGATAGGAAGTGAAGCTAACATTGGATTCGGACATGCCTTAATTGAAATGTGTCCTCAGAAAGCAGCATTTTCCAGTTTTTGGACGCAGCCATAATATGTTTCATGTATCCTATGAGTATAATGTGCAAGCTTCTTGCAAACCTCATCCTGAGCAGCTTTCTTGGACTACATACAAAGATTTCATTTGCAAAAACGTTTTAATTAATTCTCATAAATCATGTTTTTATTGTGGATTCCAAGTAATATCAATCAAACTGCAGTTGAGTTGTTTTGATTAAGTAATAACAACTAATAATAATAATAATAATAATAATAATACAGGTAACTTACAAAATTAAAGTTAATTGAAAGTATGTTTTTTTATATATATATTAAAAGTTTGTTTTTTAGCAAAAGCAGATGACTCCAATAGTCGTTTTTTGGCAAGAGCAGGCGAAACTCCCATCAGCTAGCGCGTCTTTTTAAAGTGACTATCAGTCTTGTCACCTGACCTGAATACTGCGCGTTGATTCGCTAATACGAACTTATCAGGTTGTGTACCCAAACAACAAGGGTGTTTGTCGGTTTCTGCTGAAAAAATAGGTTTCTGCTGTTAAACGTGAACTCGCAATGCCTTGACAGTGGACAATACCAGCTTTTTTGACAAAACGTATTTAGGGTTCAGAACGTGCTATGTGGACAATAACACGCGGCAGTCAGTTTATTTTTTTAAACGTGGCGTTTATCAGTTTTTGCAAATGAACTCTTCAATGACTGCAGTGATTTTCCTTAAAATGATTTCTTGCAATTCAGGTACATTATATAGGCCTGCCTTTGCTTTGGCCATTATTGTGTGTGTGTGTTTTATGTCTAGCCACAGAGTGCCAGCTTTGCTACCTGTTACAGGTAAAGGGGACTGGGCCAGAACTGAGCCCTCGGCATTCTGAGTAATTAGGCCACTGTGTAACCTTACCTCAGCTCACAGAGTTCAAACTGCCCGGCCAATATTAGTCTAGTTCATTTTCCTGTGCTCTATTTGTATTTGAATAGTTTCCATCTAATTCTATAACTACTATTCTAAGATTACAAATTATTTAGTTCCTGTGGATGTGTAGGCCATTTTGGGATTTGTTTAATGTGGACTGGACAAATATCCATATTATTTGTGAGCTGTGCTGCCTGTGTATGTGTATGTATTTTTAATGAGATGAGATGAGGAGGGGCTTAATCCCATTAGTGCTATATCATAGTGCAAAGTAAACAATTTAAACCAGAATTCTAGTTTCTTTAAGAATTTTTAATTAGGCTATTAATGCTTCCATCAATGTTTGCTAGAAAAAAGAAAAGAATGATTACCTATAGAGATATATGTAAGTTTAATCATATAAAATTGTATATGTGCCACTTCAGCCCAGGTCAAACATCTTTCACATGCTGTTTTGTCATTTTTCTGTCATCATGTTAGATGGAGATACTTACTTGTGTTTTTCCACCTCCACAGCAATGTTCATCTCTTTCACTCCCTCAACAACTAATTCCTTCCATTTATCTTTCATCCTTCTCTATCCCCCTCCCCATCATGTCTCTTTTTCAGTTTTACCCCCCTGCTCTTTTACTGGTCTACATCTATCTCCATTAGAGATGCACATGTTTTAATAGTGAGGGTCTGAGGGGGAGAGAAATCACTCATCGCTCATCGGTCTCTTTTACTCTCTCCGTGTTTACTATCAAGAGGAAAGACATAGTCAGGCTGTGACTACTATAATCATGTCTTATTTTCCCCTGGTAACCTTATTTAGCTCTGTCTCACCTCTCTTACTCTCTCTCTCTCTAAGTGATATCAGTGGTTCTGTGCTTGAGTTTATCATTATCTCACAGTTGTCATTAGATTTTGTGGGACAGGTGTTTTTTCCCCCTTTCAAGGAAGGTTGTAGGTGATTTTAATCACTGTCCTTCCGCCTTCCCTGAGGAATATTGTGCTGGTATTATTTTTATGCATGTGTGTCTTAGATCTTTATGTTTTACAGTCATATTTTTGCTGTTCCAAAACCATAATGAACATTAAAGCTATCATAGGCACTGTTCCAGAAGGTAGCCATCTTAATTATGCTGCCTTCTAAAACTCAGCCACTTTAAGGTAGTAGGTGCGTTCCAATTCACATACTTATTCACTGTGCCCTTTGGAAAATTCCAAATAAAAAAGTACACTTTAAATACCCAGATGATGCACTTAACCAATGTTGGAATGTTGGACACTTCATGCACTCAACTGTCGCAGCTTTAAAAGGTTAGTTCACCCAAAAATGAAAATAATGTCATTTATTACTCACCCTCATGTCGTTCTACAGGTGTAAGACCTTTGTTCATCTTCGGAACAAAAATTAAGATATCGTTGATGAAATCTGATGACGAGTGAGTGAAGCCTCTATGGAGAGCAAAGCCATTGAAACTCTCAAGGTCCATAAAGGTACTAAAAACATATTTGAAACAGTTCATGTGAGTTCAGTGGTTCTATCTTAATATTATAAAGCAACAAACACTTTTTGTGCGCCCAAAAAATAAAATAACGACCTTTCAACAATATCTATATGGGTCGATTTCAAAACACTGCTTCGGAGCTTTACGAATCGAATCAGTGGTTCGGAGCGCCGAAGTCACGTGATTTCAGCAGTTTAGCCTTTTGATAGGATATCCGAATCACTAATTCGAGACAAAAGATAGATATTGTTGAAAGGCCGTTATTTTTTTTTTTTGGCGCACAAAAAGTGTTTGTTGCTTTATAATATTAAGATAGAACCACTGAATCAACTGAACCACTGAACCACTTTTTTTTTTTTTTTGCACAAAAAGTATTCTTAATATCTTAAACTGTGTTCCAAAGATGAATGAAGGTCTTACAGGTGTAGAACGACATGAGGGTGAGTAATAAATGACATTACTTTCATTTTTGGGTGAACTAACCCTTTAATTACATAGAGATTATAACTTATGAATGACCACTATAACGTATAAAGATTATACACTACACGGTTGAGTATGTAGAGCAAAAGTATATAGTGCTGTGCATCTTTGCTGTGTCCAAAGATGCATACTTCCCTATTATATAGTATGCGAAAAACAGTAGGCGAGAAGTACCCGGATGACCTACTGCTTCTGCTGAATTCTGTAGTAGGCCAACAATGGACACTTTACTATCCCATGAGGCCACAGGAGAGGTGTTGTGACGATGCATGACATCAACATGGCGAATGTAGTACATTTGAATTCCATTCAAACTACCCATATTCATACTATATAGAACGTTCTTTTTTAAAAGTCGGGAAGTACGTTTAAATTTAAATCAGCAGTATGCAATTTCGGAGGCAGCTACAGTGTCACATGTATCCTTTATAGAGAAAACAATCCCATAATGCACTGCAATGAGCTCATTGGAGAAAAATGGCAAATAAGTCTTTTACAATGTAATTTATTCCTGTGATTGAAAATATGAATTCTCAGAAGCTACAGCTACTGACTATAAGTAACAATACGTAAGCAACTACGTCAACTTATTCTGCTAACCCAACCCTTAACACCTTACCCAACAGTCTACTAAAAGTTTACAGCTCTAATTCTAATTCTAATGAGTGGTAGTTGCAACATTACTGCATTACTGCAGAATTTCTAAAGTGGACCATCAAAATAAAGTGTAACCTACAGTATAAATATTATAAAAATACTTGGTAGTCGTATAATTGATTCAATAAGGATACTGAATATTGATATTTAAAATATGTAAATATTTTAAATATTATAAAAAAAACATTAAAATAAATTTATTTAAAACTCTACCCCAAAATGTATGCTTATAAGAGTGCACTGTGTGTGAAGAGCATTATTTATTTACATGGAGTGGTTGTTGAGTGTTCATTCACTTATAAAATGCCTATGGTAGGCAATGATGTACCTCACTGGGTTATGAAAAAGAGCCTCTTCTATGTATGCGTGTTTACAATTTGACAACCACTTGACTATCTTGTATAATCCTGTTACATTAACCCAGCTGCTGTGGGCCCTGATTGGTGCTCAGAGGTCATGTGATGGAGATAAGATAAGAAAAAGGATGGAAGGCATTAGTGATGAGCATAGTGACGTGGATCATTTCTTCCACTGAATGCAATTAAAGTTTATTGATCGGGATGTTGCCCCATCTTTCCCTGTCCTGAGATGTGCTGCTGTAGGTTACTTTCTCTCTCTCGTTGTGATTGCTTGCTTTTGGCAGTCTCATCTCTTCCCATTGTTTTCCTTGGGGACAAAAGACTTATTTGAATTACATTTCCTCTGTTTTTCTACTGCCTGGCCATTTCGATCATTATCACTGTCAGCCCATCTGTAGTTACTAAGTTCATTTAGCCAGTTGCTGGATAAACTCATACCTTGTCTTATCTGTATCTCGCCAGCACTGACTGATGCATCTCTACAGCATTTCCTCCAGCATTTTCTATTATAGTCAATGTGTGAGTCACCATTAATATAGCTTTGTCATTTCATAGTGCTTAATTTATTCAGGCTATCCATATAATAATTAAATGTGCACTCAGTCATTTTTGTTTATGTTACGCAGACTTGGACTTAGACTGACACTGAAGTGGTATGGATGCAACATCATGAAATATTCAGTGCAAATTTAGAAATATGTTCATAATGGGCCACAGGAGTGAAAGTGTCAGATGATTGCGGGTTAACATGATAAAGTAAAAAAACACAATATATAAATTAGTAAATTTGAAGAGGACCTATATGCCCTTTTTAAAGTTTTTGTTTTTGGGCTCTACTTGAATAGGTTTTCACGCCTATGTATTAAAAAAATGCATTATTTTTCACATATTTGAAATTGTTGCAGCACTTCTCCTCCCAGTCTGTCAGTAATGCTCTGTTTAGTCTCTATGAAGCCACTCCTTCCCAAAAGCACAATGTGCTCTTATTGGTCAGCTGGACTAGTGTGTTTTGATTGGTCAACCATTGGTTTGAACATGTTTCAGAAATGTCACGCCCCTTACCATATCTGCAAGTTTCAATACATTACTAACTCAACCAGTCTTCACCCCTTTATTTTGCATATGCCTTGGGCAGGAATTATTTAAATGTGGAATATCGTGATGTGTTCGTTCCCAGAAGAAAACTCAAGACTACAATGGAGGCGTTTCAGGGAGTTCAGAAACAAGTGTGAAAAAAGGTCCCGTTTACTAGTATTTGGCTGGTCATGTAATCTCAACATGTCAGCCCCCATTAAGGTGACCTGCTCCATAATTATCATCAGTCTAATATGACAACTTAATCTCATGTGATTGTATGTGATTTAAATATACAAACCCGATTCCAAAAAAGTTGGGACACTGTACAAATTGTGAATAAAAAAGGAATGCAATAATTTACAGATCTCATAAACTTATATTTTATTCACAATAGAATATAGATAACATATCAAATGTTGAAAGTGAGACATTTTGTAATGTCATGCCAAATATTGGCTCATTTTGGATTGCATGAGAGCTACACATTCCAAAAAAGTTGGGACAGGTAGCAATAAGAGGCCGGAAAAGTTAAATGTACATATAAGGAGCAGCTGGAGGACCAATCTGCAACTTATTAGGTCAACTGGCAACATGATTGGGTTTAAAAAGAGCCTCTCAGAGTGGCAGTGTCTCTCAGAAGTTAAGATGGGCAGAGGTTCACCAATTCCCCCTGCGGTGAAAAATAATGGAGCGAAAAAGGAGTTTCTCAGAGAAAAATTGCAAAGAGTTTGAAGTTATCATCATCTACAGTGCATAATATCATCCAAAGATTCAGAGAATCTGGAACCATCTCTATGCGTAAGGGTCAAGGCCGCAAAACCATACTGGATGCCCGTGATCTTCGGGCCCTTAGACGGGACTGCATCACATACAGGAATGCTACTGTAATGGAAATCACAACATGGGCTCAGGAATACTTCCAGAAAACATTGTCAGTGAACACAATCCACCGTGCCATTCGCCGTTGCAGGCTAAAACTCTATAGGTCAAAAAAGAATCCATATCAAAAATGATCCAGAAGCGCAGGCGTTTTCTCTGCACCAAGGCTCATTTAAAATGGACTGTGACAAAGTGGAAAACTGTTCTGTGGTCAGACGAATCAAAATTTGAAGCTCTTTTTGGAAAACTGGTACGCCACGTCATCCGGACTACCGGATGTCGTCAGGACAACCCAAGTTGTTATCAGTGCTTAGTTCAGAAGCCTGCATCTCTGATGGTATGGGGTTGCATGAGTGCGTGTGGCATGGGCAGCTTACACATCTGGAAAGGCACCATCAATGCTGAAAGGTATATCCAAGTTCTAGAACAACATATGCTCCCATCCAGACGTCGTCTCTTTCAGGGAAGACCTTGCATTTTCCAACATGACAATGCCAGACCACACACTGCATCAATTACAACATCATGGCTGCATAGAAGAAGGATCCGGGTACTGAAATGGCCAGCCTGCAGTCCAGATCTTCACCCATAGAAAACATTTGGCGCATCATAAAGTGGAAGATGTGACAAAGAAGACCTAAGACAGTTGAGCAACTAGAAGCCTCTATTAGACAAGAATGGGACAACATTCCTATTCCTAAACTTGAGCAATTTGTCTCCTCAGTCCCCAGACGTTTGCAGACTGTTATAAAAAAAAAAAAGAGGGGATGCCACACAGTGGTAAACATGGCCTTGTCCCAACTTTTTTGAGATGTGTTGATGCCATGAAATTTAAAATCAACTTATTTTTCCCTTAAAATTATACATTTTAAACATTTGAGTTGTCTCAGTTTAAACATTTGATATGTCATCTATGTTGTATTCTGAATAAAATATTGAAATTTGAAACTTCCACATCATTGCATTCTGTTTTTATTCACAATTTGCACGGTGTCCCAACTTTTTTGGAATTGGGTTTGTATATTGCCTTGCCTTGCCAAATAAATGCATCCTTAATAAAATTAAAAAATGTTGCTGAACCCAAAATTTTGAACAGAAGTGTAGAATATCAGATTTTGTATTAAGAAACCTTCATAGCAACCATTCAAAGACCCTAGCAATGTCCTAGCAACCCAGAAATCCCTCACAACCATATACCAAAGCCTACCCTAGCATATTGCAGTGGGCAAAAACCACTGACATTTTCTTCAGAAAATAAAAATAAAATAAATAAAATGTATAGAATGTGATGAAAATTGCAGATTTTATTAAACAATACAAATTATGGTACTCATTTCTTTACAGATGTTAGGATCAGATTGGGACAGTGTGGTATGAATGTAAAGTTTGGGGCTGATGAGGGCTGTGTCTCTGTACTGCTCATTAGTTCCTGCTTGCTTGAGTGTGAGTTTAAAACTTCATTATCCTCCAGAGGAGAGGGTGCTGAGACATGAAGCGTCAGCCTCTGCCTTCTGTTGCTCCCATCGCCTGAGTCACAGCAGACGTACCGCAAAGAATACTCACGCACCACACGCACACACCATTTGCTTTATGCTGTCTAGATGAAGACAAGGGAATACTATTCCCACCCACCACAAACACATACACACATTCACACTTTTTGTTTGTATTAAGTTCTGTTAAGTTGAAGTTTTAATTACTCTTTTTTTCTGAGACTGAAGGATATTTAAAGGTGCAGTAAGATATTTCTGAGAAACACTGTTGATATATGAAATCATCTCAAACACATCCCCCCCCCCCCAAATGCACAACCACGCAAAAAAAAGGATGTGTCTTTGTCATAGCTGAAGTGCAGCAAAATAATGCTTCGCCAAAAATAATGCGAAGGCGACAAAAAAAGATGACAAAGAAGAACAAACAATGAACGTACAGTACAAAAGAATATATACAAGCAAGAGATGTTGTTAGTCACCAACAGCAGCACAGCAGCTCCAAACAAACAATGACACTCAAAACTGTCCTGTTACTTGGTTCTGTGAAACAGAGCAAAACCAATGGCTATGTTTACATGCACCAATTTTCGTCAATCTGAATAAATTGAATCCGATTGCAGATCTGTTTACATGTACTCTAAACGTTGTAATCTGATTCAAATATCCATTTATATGTGCTTTATATACATTCCGATTAAAACTTTTGCGCACGCTGTGCGTTTGTGACGTCATATCAATCACACTTGCGGTAACCCGGGTTGCATCACAGACAATGATAATGTATCGAAGATAGCCAGAGATATTGTCAAAAGCATCAAATCTTGGTAATATTAAGAGGATTTGGTATTTCCAATTAATGTAGGCCTGTTACATTCTTCTAGTCTATTATTGTTACTATTAGGTTCGGCTTCTTTTATTATTAAATTAATATTATACATGCTGTGAGGATAATAAAAGATTAGGATATAAGCTATCTTTAAAAATGTTTTAAACATTTTTTTAGGTCTATTATACAATGAAGGTCTCTCCAAAGCTTTTCTAATATTAACGTGGGTCCTAAAGCTCTTGCCTGATCATAAACCTTCTTTTTCCAGTGATGCACCTCTGACCTTTTCTTTTTGTAATGTCTCTCAGTCATCTCTCTTTCTACAGTCTTTCTTCAAATCTCCCTCTTGCTCACTCTCTCTCCTCCCCCATCATGAGTGGACACACCCCCTTCTGCTGATTGGCTGCAAGTGTGTTGTGGTGCTTGGTCTGATCTACTTTCAACAGCGTTTCTCAGAAATCACTTACTGCACCTTTAATGCAAAATTGCTTATGTAGAAGCATATGAGCTCGATTGTTCATAATGCATTCATGTTAATTAATACAACTTGCAATGTAAAAAATGTGCATGTAGAAATGAATGAACCTATATTAATAAATACTGTAAAAGTAATGTTCATTTCTAGTTTATGATACCTTATTGTAAAGTGTTAAACAATACAAGTCTTTTTTCAAATTTTCTGGATGAATGCATGAGAAACAAACATCTGGCAGAGTGGTAAACCCAGCCTTCTTTTATCTGACCTGTGTGGGAATACAGCTCGTCTGTTACTATTAAAAATGACTTGTTTGATAAACCCTTACATGGTTTCTGGCCTCATTCTCCTTCCTTTCATTTCTTGTAAGGTGAGCAGATTTTCATTTCTTTCCTGTCAACATGACTCCGTCTCCGCATGAAAACTCTTGTCTGTTCAGTTTCAAAATGCACAGCAGAGCAGAGGATCAGACTTTTCTGGAGAATTGATAGCCTACCTGCATTACATAGAGCACGTTTGTGGTTAATTTTTTTCTTTTCTTTTTTCAGTTAGTAAAATATTTTCAGTTAGTTGTACTGTATCCTACAATAAACCTACTGGAATTGTTGTGGGCCTCTTCAGAATCATTCCCACCATTCACTTCATTAGCTACAGCCCTGTGAGTGTGTGCATGCTATATAAAAATGCTCATGGGCTGATGACTTTACCTCAACAGTCCAATCTTTTTGAACACTCATGCACACTGGTTAATGCCCTGTGAGACCCGGCAAGTCCAGCCGCACCGGCAGTGGCTAATGGACTAAATGTGATAATGTTACAATCAATACGTTTACGTTAATACAAACCACACTAGCTCCCTACGGGCGTCAAATACACTTGCTGTGTTTACAAATAAGAGCTTCATGCTGCATTAGCTGGTAAACCACAGTGCTGCATTTTCCCAACATTCAATCTCAGATAGTTAGAGATTGCTCAGTGTTGGTTGACTCTGTGCTAAGAAACCGACATGAATTTCTAGTTATGAACATCCTATTAGCGATAAGCACCGGTTGGTTGGTTGTTCATTAACCTCATATACCTGATCAACCTCAGGGCTTTCGGTGAACTGGTCAACATGCTGTTTAATAATCAGTAACCTCTTTATTCAGAGTTATTGGTGCAGAGATATTATCATGGCTGGCAATTTTGATTGCAATGATTAGCCTGCAGGCTGACAGTCAGTTTTACAAGCTTCATATCTTTCAAATTCAAACTAGTTTAGTGATGTTTTGAAAATACTTATCTGCAATACAAACCCAGTCATACATCAAGGAGCTGTCTGACCGTTCATAGAGGATCAACCAGTTTTTGTGTTTAGTATGATGTTTAGCGATAGATAAAAATGCTGAAATTCTCCTTTTCATTTATAACATGTACAGTATCATATGAAGGCCAGTTTCATAGCCTCTGTTAAGACCAACAAGACCATCAATTGAGGTTGATACATCTTTTTTATCTGATTAGAAGACATGCAGATAAACTAAGATGGAAACAGATTTACAGAATAAATCCCTCGATGCGCAACAAAAAAACTGTGACTTTGCCTCAACAGTGGATGTGATTGGATAACTGGACTAACCAGCAACTGGTTTGGTCATTCTGAAATACATGAACCAATGTCTGTCATCAGAATGATTTGGATTAATTCACAAACACCAGCATCCGAATGCAAGATAACATGACAAAATGTATTGCTTTTCGTCTGTGAGCTCTGAGATGCAAGTCATATAATGGAGGATAAAAGAGCCAAAACAGATTGCAGCAACTTACAGATATTTGGCGCCAGTTTCCAAGAAGTGACGATTTTGCTCGCTTGAACAAATGGGATGGAATGGAAACAAAGTTTTATTTGATATTCCAATTTTACACCTAGGTTAAATTTGCAACTTTGGATGGAAACATAGCTAATAAAATGCCAGGGACATCTTTTATGCTGAATTTTGCTAATTTGTTTGGCCTTCCATCAGCTCCCACATAACAATGTTAACTAGTTTTGAAAAAACAAATATACATTTAAAACTTTTTTGCATTTTGTCCATTCATTTACACGACACGACATTTTGGAGGCTTGAAAATACAAACTTTTCAAAACGGGTAAGTGCAAGTTTTTTGAAAACGATACCATTATCATCTCCGTGTAAACTACAAAAACGTGAATCTGTGAAAAAGGTGACGGCATGCACATGCACATTACGTGTTTAAGATAGGCAAGCGTGTTTGGCGTGAGCGCTCTGTAAAAGAATGCATACACTGTAAAAAAGAATTGTTGTTTTAACTTAAAAAAGTAAGTTACCTAGTTACCATTTTTTACAGTGTATGTGCGCAGGCTTTCTTTACAAAGTGACATTGCTAACTGCTGGTCTGGCATGCACGATACAACATTTTAAGTCATTTTCACAGATCCGTGTGAACGGCGATCTTTTTGATAACGTTGTAATCTGTACTAAGTAAAAACGTTCCCGTTTTTAATACATTGTTGTTGTGTAAACGTTCCTTTTAACATTACAGAATGACACTAGAATGCATGAATTGATGTATACCTAGAATGCAAAGTCACTTTGGATAAAATTGCAAGCCAAATTTGACAAATTAAAACCCTCACAGAAAGTTTTCGTATGTGATGCCGAATGAAATAACTGATAAAGTGATGTTGCACATACAATCGATTTTGCAAGTTCCTACTTAAGATTTTAAAGGAAACCTATTATGCAAAATTCACGTTTATAAGGTGTTTAAACATCGAACATTGTTTGAACATTGTGCCTGTTAGTGTGAGAGAACAACCAGCCTACAATGGTAAAAATCCACTAACTTATTTTTCCCATAAATCAAAAGCAGTCTCTTCAAGCACTGATCCGGATTCCCCCCTACAATGATGCCATTGTAGGGAGAAACCCCACCCACAGCCGGTGACGATCTGCTCCATTATCATAGACAATGAATGAGAAGCACAGTCCGCCATTTCTGTATCCATGTTGTAGCAGCTGGAGTTGTACAATGTCTGCAACCAAAAATGTTTTGGGATGTACCAATGCACATAAGAGTCTCCATAGACTCCAGCCATATAGTCACTGAGGACACTGTGGTTAAATTTCATTTTCAAAGGAAATGTCCTGAAGAAAATTGCTAGAGTCTTATATGTTTGTGTCAGACTGCTTACCAATGGAGGATCTTTTCAATGCTGGATTTTCAAAAGGTTGATTCTGAAAGATGGGTCAA
The DNA here is from genome assembly GCF_024489055.1 of Chanodichthys erythropterus. Classification (NCBI taxonomy): domain Eukaryota; kingdom Metazoa; phylum Chordata; class Actinopteri; order Cypriniformes; family Xenocyprididae; genus Chanodichthys; species Chanodichthys erythropterus. Next base: position 14,112,128 of record NC_090231.1, on the reverse strand, counting down.
TACCCAATGCTTTGTGCGCAAACTTTAGATCCAGACAAAGTATCACAGGTCATATGTTGTGAGTTTTTCCAAATTGGCTTTCTGAAAGAGCTTGTTGGCAATGTTACTAAAGCTACCATTGCCTGTTTTCACTGAAGCTGCCCTAACGTGCCA